>NC_056725.1:1508466087-1508553587 GCF_019279795.1 Protopterus annectens
TAAAGGAACTATAAGAAAATGTTTAACAGCATTTTTTGTTGCTTGGCAGAAAAATACTGGTAGAGCTGGTACAATGATCACCAAAAATGGATGAAATACTACTATAATGCAGTAAAATAATGATATAATAATAATAATAATAATAATAATAACAACAATAATAATAACAACAATAATAATAATAATAATAATAATAACAACAATAATACTACTAATAATAATAATAATAATAATAATAATAATAATAATAAATAAAATAATGAGACACACAGATAAGATCTCAGTCTAAATGTAACATTTACAGGTGTGGTGGCAGGGTCTAGCAGTGCATGTGACAGGTTAGGTAAGGAATAATTTGTACAGCATGCTCTCTGAGGTACTGCTGGTATATTAGCCATAATATATGTTGAACTATGCAAGAAGAAATGACTTGTGTAGTGTGCCATCGTGGCCTGCATGTTTTGAAAAGAAGACAAGAGAGGAGGGTATCAGGTTGCATGAGGCTCTGAGAGTAAGCATCATTTATCCTGCCCTGTCAGGAGCTGGATGGACTTGTAATCATTAACGTTGGGTGACCATGTTAGGAAACTAGTTAGGATATCCACCTGACAAATAATAATATTCCACCTCTAGTTCTTGGCCTTGTCTTATACTATGAAGTGCAACCTTGGCACATGTTAGTAGTTTAACTCTAAATGTGCCAAGTTCATATCTTATTATGTCATGAGTTAAACTATAATATTTTTTTTTATTGTGGAGGCATATTCTAAAGGATGATTTTGTGGTCAGTGTGTGATACAGCATTTGAGAGTAGAATTCAAGACCTCATGTGGCATGAGTAATGAATTGGGTGTCTATGGACTAAATTTGAAATATGGGATTGTAATAATGGAGTGCTGGCAAAACATTTATTTGCTGTTAGCTGCAGCTCATCAGACTTTCAATTAGGGGGTTGGGAACCTAGTTTTCAAGATATGAGCATAAGCATTTTTTGCTAGCAGGTACAAAGAGTTAGCAGATTAAACATGTCAGAAAAGTAGGGTTATTTTCTTTATTTCCGGTGACAGTTACAAAGCCCTAAACTAAGGGAGATGACACAGTGGGATTATCAATGTCTACTGCCATAAACTGAGTCTGTCAGATTATACTGGTTGCTATAGTGTGCAGAAAACAATATTTTTTCTTAAATTAAACAACACTTTCAGACTTGTGAAAATAATTTTCACTGATTCAGGTCGACAATCAGTTGCCCTCCAAGGTAAAGGATCTGGTCCTGCCAATACTCAGAGGAATTAGACCCTGACAGTTATCTTTCACTGTGTTTTTGAGTGCCTTTGTGTGAGAAGAGGCAATATCAATAAATCAATTTAAAAGAACTTCTTTTGATTGCTTAATTACCCAGGCTAGCCAGCTAACACTAAAAACAAAGTTGACAGTGTAACGTGCATTACATCCTACAACTATTGACACTAAATTCAAATACAGAACTTGATTAAAAACATGAAAAGATATAAAAATGTATGAATTATAATAAAAAATATACCACTATATAACATGAATTATTAAATAAAAAATTAATGAACCATCCCAACCACCACATTTCACAAACTAAATTGTGCCCTTAACTTTAAGACACAAGTAATGGAAATCATTTCATTGAGTCCGCGGGGGGGGGGGGGGGGGCACCCCTCGGTCTCAAATCAACTTGATCAATAGCTATAAATGTAAAATAACAAAAGGGATTGTTTTGGACGTGTTTAGCTAGGACGGTCTTTTCGTCCCCTCTCTGAATATCATGAACATGTTGATATATCCTATCCTTGAAGGCCCTTTTGGTTTTGCCAGTATAAAAGCTTTCACAATATTGGCAGTTCACAACATAAACTATCCCTTTACTATGTGAAATAAGACAAAGTAGCAGCAGAACAATCCAAGACTGACTAACATTAAGCCCTAGTGCCTTGCATTCATTTAGACAAAGTGCTAAAACCTTCAACGAGATTAGAAAACAGTCTGCAACAGGATGATAATGTATCGGTAATGCTCAATAAAAAAACAAGTCTGACACTTTGAAACAGAGACTGAGAAATATATATGCCACTGTTTTATGCTCATTAAATACAGGTTTGCTTTTAATGAGCTTAAAATAATAAAAAAGTTAATTTGAAAAAAAAATAAAATAAAAAAGCAGCTAGCAAGGTAACTGCAACAGCAGTACAAGGACTTTTCAGTTTACTTAAACCCCACTACGTGAGGTATACAAAAGGTGTGTTTAGCAATAGTGAAAAAATAAAGAAACAAAAAAAATCAATTCTTTATGTGTGTGTGTGTGTGTATGTATGTGTGTGACAGACTGAGACAAGAAGAGCACATACTTATATTAATAAAAAACAAATATGAAACAATTAAACAGCTAGCCCATTGTCTGAGTACAATAATACTCTAAATGCCACCTAAGGTGGGAGTAATTGGGGAAATAATACCCTTCCGTAAGTGTAGAGCCCCCCCCCCCCAACTGTGACATTTGGCCTTACAACACCATTATCAATTTTATTTATTTATGTATTTATTTATTTTTATTTTTACTTTACTAAATTAAATATTATGCCATCAAAACTTGTGTAATGATGGCATCTCATTGCCTGTGGCTTCTAATCCCAAATTTGTAACAATAAACATGACATGTAATCAAAAGTAGGTTGATGCTTTTTCTTGCAACAGATTCTTTAAAGGTCTATTCCATCCATCCATTCTCAACCCCTTTTTCTCATTTTGCACATGGGGTCAGGGTATCATTTCAACAATGGCAATCATCTTGAGCCAAGGTTTACAACACCAGGTGGCTAGCCCTGCCACGGTAATTTATCCATGTCACTCACTCATACACACACTTGCACCTATGGCCAATTTAGAGTGTACAATCCACCTACTACATGTCTTTGGAATGTGGGAGGAAACTGGTGCACCAGAAAGAAACCCATGCGACCGCAGGGAGGACATGCAGACTCTGCATTGAAGGCACCCCAGCTGAGACGTTAAGCGTCTATTACTAACATAAATTAAGAAGCTATGATATGTAATATTATTTTAGTTTTGTTTTTATAATTTTGGGGGTACCTCTCACCCCATGGTCATCAAGCCTTATTTCATCTACAGACTAGTAAGTTCACATAATCCTAGAAATGAAGGGCAGCAAGGTGGCAATGGCAAGAGCCAGGAAACTCAGCCAAGGAATCTTTTTTGATGCTCCTGCATCTCGCCCCGTTTTGGCCATCAAACATAGTGCAGTATCTGCTACACTGATTTCCCATGTGGTTGCATGCTTCCACTCATCTATAGTGCTCTTCTAATGAGCACAGACTCAATAATGGACTTATGATTCTAGACCCACGTATAAATGAACTACACCTGTGGGCCTTCTCTCAGGGGGCATTCCCACAATGCAACAAAACCAGAGCTAAAAGGATGGGATAACCAGCATCGTCTACTCATCTCACTCCCACTTAACTCCATACTGATCTCCTTCAGCATTCTAGCCAATGACTGAATACAGGTCATCTGTACTGCAGTCAGAGCTCCATTCCTCTAGGCTGTGAAGCAAGCCTTAAAATATCATTTTAAACTGTGCAGTTTTGACACAAGGTTATATCTGCTTGTACAGTATTTTTTAATGAGTAAACATCATTGTTCATATATCTCTGTGTGTGTGTGTGTGTGTGTGTGTGTGTGTGTGTGTGTGTGTGTGTGTGTGTGTGTGTGTGTACAGAAACCAACTATGAAAAGGTAATAGAAATAATCATGTATTTGATTTACTGTAAATTTGGCCTTGATCCATTGTAATAAAAGGTATATAAAGTTCTAACATTGTTAAATTACTTGTCTGTATTTGAGTCAAAGGCATACTATACTTAACCAGTTCTGTAAAGCAATGTATAACATCTCATCTGGCTGATTTGTAAAAGGCTAGAGATCCAAATGAACATTTCATACTGCTTAACCCTTACCTTGCTGCGCTGTCTGTAACACCTGCAGGAAAATGAAAATCTATTTCCAGCCATTGTTGTAGGGATCATAACTACTGAGTTCTCAACTGCATTCATCTGTTTTTTTATTGCTCAACAGTAAATTATGCAAATAATGAAAACATAAGTCAATAATATGTAACCTAAAAAAAACAATAAAAAGCAAATTTACTACTTTAGTAATGCTTTTGCCTCTTCATAGCAAATTATCTATCACGACAGGAAAGAAATCTTTTGAGTAATTGATGGATCTGCTGTGACCTTAACTGTGCTGTAATACTTCTGGTTTTCTTATTGTTTTATACTAAAATGAGCAGCTTGTGATAGACAGGAACACATAATTCAGTGGTGCAAAATATTAACCATCTATTTTTATTAACATAATGGTATTTGATAATGGTGTGCATCAATTCTCACAGCAAAATGAGTTTTATAATTTTGAAACTGAATTTATTTATCAATAAAATGCTGTAGATAATATTCTGGAAGTAAGTGTTATTACAGCCAAATGACCTTTAGTTCTAGATTTAAGACAAGATATAATTCATTGCAGTATCTTGAATAAGTCGCAAGTATGTTTATCGTAAGTAAAACAATTTGCAGTTTAGAGGAGCTTGACTTTTTACAACTGATGGACAGAAGCCTCTATTTATGAGTGCAGCTGTCTGTGCTATAGAATGAAATCAACCTGCAGTCTTGCTTTGTTATTTTTTTTTACTCAAACAAACCATAAGTGGATACAAACCTGGAGCCAGGAAACATGCAATATGTCAGATTTCTAATGAAAGTGGCATTGTCATCTGCAGTAACCTTGCAGTGCCTTCTATAATTAGACAGTCTGAAGAACCTGTGTCCTGTTTACTTCAAAAAATATGAACTTACTGCTAGTAGCAATAAATCAACACACTGTAGGAGCATACTTGGCACTTCTGTCAAGATTTGCCTCATTAACTGCCAAAGAACAGGCACTCCAGGAAGAAACGGTACAGCCCCCACGTGTTTATCAAACAGTACAGGCTGTAGAAAAATAAAGCAGTTTTGCAGAGAAAATCAACAGAAAACAAGCTCAAAAGACTAGCAAACAAAGTACTTGAATGTTTACTTTTGTGTCCTAGTGTACATCAGATTAATGAAGCTTGCTGATTCTAAGCTTTCAGCAGATGTTAAGGATTTAACAGACAATGCTTGAAAAAATAGACCTCACGCACCTGTGAGACCAGTTATGGAACAGAAATAAAAATGTCTGTACTACAGACTTCTGAACAGAAAAAAATCACGTATATGTATATATATATATATATATATATATATATATATATATATATATATATATATATATATATATACACACACATATATATTGCAGGCTCAGATATTCAGTGGCGGGAATCATTACTTCAAAGCTGTCCTTCTTGGGAGTTGGTTACAAGAAAAAAATATTTAGTATTTTGTACCTACAATATCATTTTCAGAATGAACACTGCCCTTTTCAGTACCAATATAAGTAATTGCTGGATTACTCTCACAATTTATGGTGCCAGAACTTCTAACTAAACAAGCCTTTATAATTCATAGTTGCAAGATTTAACTAGCACATCCAATGTAAAGACTATAAGCACCTCACCCAGGTATTTATTTGTTTAGTTTTATTACCTGGATAGCCTTTAGAAGTATGGCCTAGGTAGGAAAGCTCCAAAGTGAAACTTTCAGATGCCCTATAGACTGTACTAGTTTAGCTAGAGGAAAGTGTGAAGTTTATGAGAGTTACAATCCAATGTTATAGGAATTAACATAATAATATTATTAGAGGGTTGTAAACTGCAGACAGCAGTAACATAGAAAAGCAGTTAGGACTATGCATCAAATGAGCATATCCAGCATAGGTAGGTTTGTGAAATCATTCCTTGTGTGCAATAGTTTCCATAATATGCACGAGTATTCTGCACAGAAGCCAGGATTATGCCTTGCCCTTACTGCCGACAATGCATTTGATGGCACCAGAGTTAGTCACATTTTTGTTATCCTTTTTCTAATAATTCCTGTATGTTCACATTTATAGATCAGTGTGAAAAGGGCCTGAAATCTGGAAATAGCAGTCGGTAAATGAATCTTCTGTCTACAATAAGTAGTGATAATGCAAACTACTCTTCTTGCATATATCTGATGTATATATTGGTATAGACAGCTGGGACAGTTCAAAGGTAGCTGCCATCAACTATTTTTCACTGGGGAAGTGAGGTGCAACTTAATGAATCTGAGGGAGAAACAGCTGAGTAAGATACAGGATGACTAAATTAGGAAATTCTACCAGACAGTGGACTTGAAAGAGGGCATAACTGTTGAGATGGTATTCAGATGCAGGCAGGATATGGATTAGGAAAGAAAACAAAACATAACATTGGCTTTAGGTTTTATGAAAAGTAGCTTCTATGAATAATATATTTTAGAAACATGTTCCTTTAAGGAACCCTACTGTTTTTGCTGGTCAGGTGATCAGCACTGAGAACACACTGAAACTGACAAATCACCATCACCAGTCATGACTGCTAAATTTGAGGAAGAGGAAGAAAGTGTGGTGTTTACCTCGTATGATTTCAATTCTCAAAGTCTGTGAGATCTGAAGTCAGTGTATGTGTGTGTGTGTGTGTGTGTGTGTATGTATATATATATATATATATATATATATATATATATATATATATATATATATATAGAGTTTGTGGGTATGAGGGTTGACTCCCATGACAGGGAGCACATGGGGGCTTCCCAACTTACAAAAAAAAAATTGTGTGTTTTGTGACCTTGGAAGTGTCACTGTTTTGCCTAGTCTCCTCCTAAGATTTAGATGTCTTGTTTTTTGTGTTGGTTAAACTAGCACAGTTATTCACAGAGGACCCACTCCTTTAAATGAAAGACAGGACCCAGGTCAAGTGTAACCTTTCATATATAATTATTTTTTTCAGTCAGTACTTTTATTTGTATTAAAGTCATGACACTCAACATTTATAAAAAGAAAACACCATTTAATCCAAATCATTAGGTTCATAGTTTAGTACTAAGCTAACTGCCCTTGTGAGCCTTTTTTAAGCCTAGCCAATTATCCCTTGTGAGACTCAAACCCTGCACCTTGTGTTTGGAAGGCAAACACCTTAGCCATTAAGCCACCCTCCCAACCCCAATTACATAATACATTCTTCTAATATCTGTATATTAATAATATTATGTATTATATACATTCTTAAATTTTATATATATATATATATATATATATATATATATATATATAAATATATATATATTACATATATTGTTATATATATATATATATATATATATATATATATATATATATATATATATATATATATATATATATATATATAGAGAGAGAGAGAGAGAGAGAGATATATATATATATATATATATATATATATATATATATATATATATATATATATATATATAGATATATATATAGATATAGATACAAAAAGAGAGATAACTGTTCTTGAATTTCTATTTATGATTCTGTTGAGTTTAGTTTGGGAAGCTTTAATGTTGATAATGTGCTTTGTTATTGTGCCACAATATATTAATGCCAGAAGATCAAATGTTTCTTTTATTGACATTTTTGCTACAGCAAAACTGGGTTTGCTGCAGATGCTACACATTTTTTTTTCATAAGAGTCAGAGAAGCAGAAAAGGGTGATTATTTCCCTTTACTCTAAGTTTGTGCCACCTTAGAATTTGTATATATTGGAATGAGGGTGTAGAAGCTCAGGGTGCAGTGAAACTTACAGCTCTAATAAAACATTTATAATGTTTGTGTCTTTCGGCTTTTCCTGGTTAGGGGTCGCCGCAGCGGAACTCCGGTCCGCTAATGATTGGCAGTAGATTTTTACGTGCTGGCTTGCCGGGCCTAAAGCACAACCTTCAATGAAGGAACGCCCATTTACGCATATCGCCACACAGAAGACACTCTAACTGAGAATTGAACGGGCAATGTCTAACTGTGAGGCAACAACACTACCGCAGCACCACCACCGCAGCTTCTGTACTGAAAACAAACACTGGTTCTATGGTGACAGGTAAACTACAAAAAACACTGGTTCTATGGCCTCATCTGATGTTGTTTTTGATGATTTTCATAATGATAGCTTGGGCTTGCAGATAAACAACTTGATTTGATATTTTAGTTATGACTACTTGTATCTTGACTAAGTGAGACAAGATTAATCATACTAATAGTGGTAAATCCTTCAGTTTTTGTCATATAGATTTGCAGACCTCCAGGCCAGATACACTTGGGAGGCAGTAAGTGTACAACCACACACTTTACTGAAGTGCAAGGCAACTGTCATGTGACATTCTTTATGTACATTTAGCTTTATAGAATGTTTAGAAACACACTGCACTATAAATTACACTTCATATGTATTCCACAGGAAATGCAGTATCTCAAACTAATAGCTATTAATTTATTATTATAATTTTAAAGCAAAGTTTCCTTACTGCAGATGTCTTTAGATTTATTTTACAGCAAATATATTTCCTTTCTCTCACACAGGCAAATAAATACTAAACTCATAATACATTGCCACTGTCAGAAATTCTACATTATATTTGGTTTCCACATGGAAGACAGTGTTCTATAACTTGCCATCACTTTGCAAGTAAAATTACTGTCAGGAATGAATGCATTTTAATTTTAATTTGCCTTTGCATACAAATGAAAATTCATTTTTCTTAAGGGCAGGGTTGTCTTAGCTTTCCTGCCATAGTATTATTTCTGCTTCTGCTAACAGCTTGTCAGGCAGCTTGGACAATGACACATTTGTTCTCATTTTTCTTCCCCATCAACATTTGCAAAAGCAGAAGTCCTACGAGCTGAAGTTGGATGTTCCTGTATTAAAAAAACACAAAATAATGGTCTCACTTTGAGCTGTCAAAACATTTTCTCATTGATGCGCTTCCCTGTTGGAATAACTTTCAACTCTTGAATATTCTTGAGGACACATTGGAGAGAGAAAAATATGATGGAACTCTCTCCATTGTGAAGAAGCTTGAATTTCTTGTTTTATAGCTGTTGAACACAATCTGCTATTTTTTAGTATGTAATGTTTCCTTAGTTGTAACTATTACATGTTCGATAATTTACTGTTTTCATTTAAAGTACTGCATATCAGATTAGTTCATTTTGTCATAAACAACCTGTGCCCTCAGAAATGAAACATCATGTCATGCAGTGCTGAGGGTAAAGTGGCTACAGTACTGGCATAGATGGCAAGATACTCAAGTAATATTTTTTTGTCATTTAAGGAGTGTTTCTCTTAGTAGTGTGTAGTATCTGTTTATGTTCTGCATAATTGTCAGGTGTACCGTTGCTAAACTGAAACTCTTGATAATGGATGAGCCATTAGTGGTGCAAATAAATAATATTTGAACATCATGCCCTACACCTTCCTTTCTAGATATTTCCTTTTATTGTAAGCACTACCAGAATTGAAATGAAATGTAACCACATGAAAAGTGTCTTAATCCTGGGTTACATTGTGCACATGTATTCTGCAGAATTTATTTTTTTTTTTGGATAACTCATTGAATTTCAAGTTAAATATTGACATCACTGTATAAAACTCAAATGCTGTGTTTCATATTGTAAGTACCTGAAATATCTAGCCCGAGTCAGAGTAGGTCAAGATCAAATGTATCATACACAACATCTCCTAAAGATAGGGTAGGAGGGAGTGCATATGATCTTGAGGACTGATTGTCATGTAAGCTTGATGCTGACTTGCTATGATGACATGGCCTATTGGATGCAGGTGATCCTACAGACATTGATCTTACAGTGCTGTGGGAACAGGACCTCAAATGACAGGTTCTGCTATTTGTAGATGAAATGAATGCTGATGTGGCCTGCATGAATTTAGTTGTGTCTGTTTCCCTACTATTTCCACTACCTTCTTCAGTAACACTTGTAGTACAGTGTGATATGCCCCCACATGTATGGAAGTACCACATTGTCTTCCCTTTCCAGCACTGACTCCTATTTGAGTAAGGTAAGTTCTCGCTACTGAAAGAATGGAGGTGGACATGGCTGCTATGTGTGCCACTATACTATGGATCAGTTTGATCATGGCATTATCCCTGCAATCTACCATTTCCTGTAGTGTTGGAAATCCTCAGGTACAGCCTGGTGGACTGTGACCATTTCTAATTGCGTCTCTGTGGCAGTACACTGAGCCTTAACAATGTTGTGGTGCATTTGCTGTTGGCAGCCAGTGCTTTATAAGTTTTCTGGTATAACTGTGACATATGTCTGCACTTTGCTTCCCTTTCTAAAGGTGTCACTGTGGACACTGTTACCTCTGAATTTCTGCCATCAGCCAGAAGGTGCTCTTGTGGGTCTGGAGATACTGGTGTAGAGATGCCTGGGTTTTTTCTCTCTACAACTTGTAGTGTGATGTCTCCATGTACTTGACATTGTGATCTACTGTCACTTCCTACAGAGTTAATAACATGGCGCTGGTTGTGAGATCCTGTCATCGGTAACTCTGTGCTGTTTTTCTCAGGCTGCCTTATAAATATACCTGTTATCATCATCACTGTCAGCCATTCCACTGCTGATATCCTCTAAATTTACTGGTATAGTGCAACTCCTACTTCCTGTTCCTGTTCCTGTAAAGAATTAATTGAATATATTAATACTCAGATACAGGCTTATACTAATGTAAGGAAGTGTGGACGACATTTACCATGCACACTCTGTGCAATATCATTAAAGGCAGAAGTAGAAGGTTCACCTGTTAATTCTCATGTGTTACCTGTAATCATTCCTTTTGAGTATTCATTTCTCTCTGTAAGTATGTTCTACTGGTCAAACCAACTTTTCTGAGCAGATACTGTAAATGTGGGTAACAGCCAGTGTCCGACCACCTTTAATTATGCCAGTACGATTACCATATAATTGATCTTCTTTTTGTACTGTGCTAATGTACAGATCCTTCTACCAACATTTATATCCACAATCACTTTGTTCCAGGCCTCTGTCCTCTCAGCTTGTTTGGGACCCCCTTTTCCATATAGGCTTTTTCCATCTGTACTCAGGACAGCTATGAGGATGTGGTTCTTATCATAGCTAAAATTGTCTTCCCACTGTCTGGATCCCTGCTACATCATTAATTTACCTAAAATTATATGCAAAAGTAATATACTGAAGTTTGATCCACTCATCCGCCAAATAACACAGCGATGAATGCATGCCAGTTTTCATCACAAATAAACACATTTATGGTGACATGACACCCACACTCAGCTTGAACAGAATCATCCACAAATGCATAACCATATTGCAAGCAGTTGTCATTACACTGCCATCTCTTACTCAATTGCCAGCAGAGTTTTATCCTTCTGCTACCACTTTTCTGTATTTGTACTGCCATTTCTCCTTCATGAGTGACAGTCACAAATCTCACAGTAAAGCAGCAAGTATCCTGACAACACAATTCATTGATGAAAATAAAGAACATAAGACCTCACTCATTTTAAACCATATACTTATATCCTGTGTAGCATAACCTATAAACGCCAAAAAAACTATTGCAAATATATGTTTAACATTTGCCATTAGCAGTACTTCCCCATACATTTCCAATAATATACTGTCATGAATTTCCATTTGTAAATTACACTCATGTCATCTGTACTGATGTGAATAATCTACATCTGACAGTCAGATCAATAAAAGATACAGCTCTCTTATTAATCATTTTTCTATAAAACCACTATTAACTGCTTCCTAATAATTTCAAACATTATTGTTATTTTTATCTCACTTGATAAAGTTCATGCTTTCCTAAAACATTTGCCTATCTTGAGTGATCACAACTTAATTTAGTGGTCTTAAAGTTATTCACATAAAGTCAGGATAATTTATGCATTTTATATGCAAATTAGGCTTAGTTAAAATTATCTCTGTGAGTCGCAGTAATACATGAGTGTGTAAGTCAACAAATCCTCATAAGTAGGCCTCAGGTAGATGCAGATGAGTTATGCAAAGTGTTGCTTAGTCGAGTTGTCCCCTAGAGTGTGCAAGCAAAGCCTATTATATCTCAAATATCCTGATGCACAGAAAAGGGAAACAGAATCAGTTATAGTTGAGTTTGTATAATTGTGATATGTCCATCCATCACCTCACTCAGTAGTTTATATTACAGGATAGAGAAATCAACAGGAAGATGTATGTATAAAGTATAGGAAAAAAAATTAGTGACGCAACACTGAAAAAGGCAAAAGCAAAGAAATGATTAATGCATGCTTCAGGTTTATTGTTTAGATATGATAACAACATTACAGCACAGAAGCAGAAACATACAAACAACTTGAAAACTAATAATTTCATAAATTAATTTATTTACATTGGCAATGAAGTGTAAAACTATTAATTAAAAAAAGTACCTATGAAAAAAGCAGTTTGCTATAACCAAACTTGTCAGTAACAGTGGTTCCATGTCGAATGCCCATACTTGGTAACTGGGTTTGGTCATGGTGATCTCATACCTTAGAAGGTGTGGTTCCAAACTTGTGAACCACAGCCCTGCACTCACATTCTCTGTTCTGGTACTGGCACTTTGAAAAATGGTGGCACCTGTAAAGGCATGCAGCTGAACTCCAAGCTGGTCAGATAAGGAGACCAAAATCATATTGCTCAGACACAGCTCCACGTGGTCCTGTTGAGTCTTCCTGGCTACAGAGAACTGAAAAAAAGCGACTGCTTTCCTGATTAAGTATCCTGCTGTTTTTTTTATATTTGTTTTACCTTCTACTGCTTACCTAGAGCAAGCTTTAACTGTTTTCATAGTTATTTACTGCATTTTTTATTATCTGCACTTAAAAGTACATTTTAGTCGAAATTAGTCTAATTCAAGTCGAAAAATGTTTGTTTGCTGTTTAATTTAATTGTTTGGCTGCCCACTAAATTCTGCTAGCCTGTACTACTGACTTATTGCCTTTTCTGCATTTCTGTGTGTTTCTATTTAAAAACAAAAAAAACAAAAAAATATTCCTTGTTTTCCTGCCTCTCCTAAACTAGTTAGACCAGTTTACAGGCCTTGCTGTATCCTGGGCTGTGTTGTAGTTCCTGTGTTGTCCATTGCCTTACTTGGATAGAAGGAAGTTTCTTAGCTCACCAGTGGGAGTGGGGAGCCTTGAATAGCCTACCTGTCCTTGAGGGAAGTGACCTCTGAAAAAATTACATGGAGCTGCTTACTGCTTGGTGTGATGGATTTGAAGTGTTCTTAAGACACTCAGTCTTGCTGGCTGGATTCTGCTAAAATTCAAAGTCTGGTTATATTTGCATTCACAGTCTGTTGCATACAGAAACTTACAGAATATACACTGATGAGAGAATATACTTTGCAGCATCAACTTTAGAGAGCAGTAACAAATAACTTTTTATAATAAACCAAACTGAACCACGTTGCAGGCTTAAAGTACTGTTCCAACTTTACTTCTCATATAGTACAGATGATGTGAGAGATATAACATTTACCTTAGGACTTGTGTCCCTACCATACCTCTAACACAGCTGGATTTATACAGCTCTTTATATACACTTTTTAGTCATGCATAAACATATTTTTGAGGAAACACATTGTTCTGTATTGTATTTTGGAGAATTGCTTATCCTGTAGAAACAATACTAAGCTTCCTTATTTAACAATGTCTTGTAAGAGACCAGCTTTTCTGACAGTGTGAATATCCTGTAACAGTGTCCTGATGTCCATGTAGAAAAACATATTTTTGAGGAAACACATTGTTCTGTATTCTATTTGGATCTGTGTATATGAACATATGTTTTTGTGCCAATGCTGATAAGCATATCCTGTTTTTTTATGCAGAAAAACATATTTTTGAGAAAACACATCGTCAGAGATCAGCTTTTCTGACAGTGTGAACATCCTGTATTTTATTTGGATCTCTGTATCTTGTGCCATATCCTGTTTTTCATGCAGAAAAACATATTTTTGAGAAAACACATTGTCACAGTGTCATTGTCCATTCTTTAAAAGCAGATTTTGCATTTTTGCTCTTGCATACATCCTGTTTCTGAGTCTGTAAGGGAAAAATGTCCATTCAGCAGATTCCTTTTCCAAGCCATGGTCATTTAGTATGACTGCTGATCACATATTACTAAACTCTGTTTCTGCACTTAAGCAAGCATTTTTCTTTCAGCATATTTACAACATAATTAATTTCAGACTAGTATTCATAAAATCTAACAATTCCCTCTGTTTTTAAACATACTCAAAACATTTTATATAGAAAACACAAGAAACAAACCTTTAGTTTGATACAACAAATCAAAATGCAATTTTACATAGTTAATACAATGATATTAAAGTATTACTACCAAAACTGAATGTATTTAACATTTTTTTCTTTTGCAGACCATTCTGTGAAAATATTTTATCAGTTATGAGCTGTGTCTGCTTTAGTTTAACTTGATCAATTTATTCTTTTGCAATCATAGAATTTAATTTATGACTTAGAACTGTTTCATTAACTCTTTGCAATTGTTGAATTAACTATAAGAGATTAGAACCATGTGCTTCTGCAAGCATTTATACACTTCTGAAAATATACAGTTTCAATGTCATTTTAACCATAACATTGTGGTCATGTCTTTGAACTGCCCATTAACATCTTGGTAAAATACTGAACTGGGCTTAGATAATAAATATTTGAAAGCAATTATTTTACTGGGGTAAAACCAGTGATATTACAACTTGACAAATTACTTTTGAACTTATTACAATGTATCCTGATCAGTATGTATTTACACAGACTGTTTGCTATTTATGCATTTCAATCTAGTAGGTACCCTGGACCCATTTTTTATTTAAATATGTTTTTTACACATATTTATTACTAGACATTAATCTCATTTGTACTGGATTTTTCTGCATTTGTACATACAAAGACTATAAAGTACATTTAGTCTGATCTTACAAATTTAATAACATTAATATTAAGCAAAATCTTGGAAAATGTTTATGTCTCTTTAGAAATATCTAGTGGAATTGATACCAAATTTATATGTCCTGTTATTTTAAACTACATACTCAACAATTATTAAAAATATTCATGCTTTTTTATACCAACATTGTTTTGTCAAAAACATATTGAAATAGTGACCATTCTTGCTATTTTTACATGTCTTTACTCTCTCTTGTATAGCTGTAATCAATTTTAAGCCATCTCTTGGTTTTTAAACCATCTCTTGTATAGCTTTACAGTTTAACAGGTTGTAAATACAATTTAATACTAAACAATACAATAATAACAATTATGATAGCTATTAACAACTTGTAAAATATCTTATCCTGTCAGGTTTAATCCAGTTTACCAGTATTTCTAATACACTAATACCTGTTTTCCCCCCATAAAAGAGTATTGTCAAGAAGGAATGAGATATTTTTTCCTGTAGCTTTATTTTAGACCCTTATTATTTATTTTTATGTAGCTTTATTTCAGACCCTTGTTGTTTATTTTTTCTGTAGCTTTATTTCAAACCCTTGTGCAGTGCTGCTTATACAGTCAGTGTAAAACTGAGAAAGTGCCCCTCCCCCTTATAAAGTCAGTGTAAAACTGAGAAAGTACCCCTCCCCCTGTAGTACTTTAGCACTGTTTACGTGCCCTATGCTGGGAGAATAGAATGTATGTCAGCCCAACACTTTGGTTATACATTTATTTTATTAGGTTACTAAATAAAGCTTTCACTGTATATTACCTCTAGTAGGTATTTACACCCTCCTGCACAATTGATTTGAACTGTATATATACTATAGCCCATTTGCTGGCTGTACTTGTTGATGCAACTGAGGTTTTTTTTGTCCTTTCAACATTTACTTGCAAACAGATTATCAGTGACATTTATGCACAATTGTGACATTTTATTACAATTACTAAATAGTGTTGCCTGTAAACATTTTAACAATTATGTTTTAATAACAATGATGCTTTAGAAAAACTCAAGCTACTTATCTGGCAATCAGTCTTGTTGTTTATCTTATCTTTCCAGCATTTCCTGTAACTATTCATTCAGTCTAGGAAGGTCTGAGCTCACATTTCATACTCTGTAAACTATAGTTAATTATTTTGGCATTTTTCCTTTAATGTGATTGTGATTTGCATAACTATGCATTTATACTACATTACAATTAGCTTACATGGATTTCAGTATTTTTTTATTTATTTAACTATTTAACTGTCTTGCCATTAATTTTACAAAAACTGTTTGAATAATACCATCTGTGATTTTCTTTTTAAAATTCAGAACTTTAACTGTTTGGTGTTACTATATAATTATAAACAAATTGTAAAAAACAAAATAGATATTAGTTTAACCAACACATTTATATTTATATTATTTATATTTGCTGTTGTCTGCCTGTTATTCTTGTGTATTGTAACAGATGTACTCTAGATGAAAAGAACACACATGCATGTCTGTCTTGTATATCTTTATACAAGCATGTCAGTCTTGTGACTTTAAATTTTTACTCATCTATTGTTATTTAATTTTATACACTAGAACAATTTTGTTTACCTTTTGACTATGCTAATGAATGGCATTCATATGCTTTACTTTACTGTAGTACTGATAGATGTCTTGCTTTAACTGAATGAAAGTAAAACATTTAAGAATGATTTGTCCAGACATCAGATCCTACCATCCTACCATGTATGTTTAACCATTTTCAAAACATAAACATATTATAAAATATATTTCTTTTGCACAGATTAGCTGTGTATGCAGGAAGTTCCCAGTCTCTGTCAGTTCAGCTAATTTATTTCCTTTATCCTGCAACTGCTGTTGAAGAGTTTCCTTATAGTCTGCTTGATATGTCTCAGGAGCTGCTGAATCTGAAACTCCTAAGCACTTTTGAAAAGATGTGTGTATAACTTGTCTAAGCTTCCTGAACTCATTGTGTCTGTCTTTTAGAAGTTTACTACATTCCTTTGTAACAAAATGTACTAGGGGTTCTATCAGTAACTGATTTGACTCACATGTGGTGACAGGACATAACTGTTCAATATCAGAATGTAATGGAAACACTTTACCCTTAGTTAATTCTTCAGATCTGTCTTTACAGTCTATTTTTTTCGCAATATGATGCAATATTTTTTTATGACATAATACACAAAATGCAGTTTTTGTTGAAGCACACACTAAACATTTGTCATTTTTCACATGGTTTTCTTTGAGATACCAGCCAAACATTGTAATACATTTGCATAATGCCTTACTATCAACCTGCCCTAATAAGGTTTTACATTTACTAATGTGCTGTGTATACCAACATAGCAATTTTTTACATTTGCTTAAATTATGCATGAAAATATCCATACTGTTGAATCTAATATCCAGACTGTCTAATATCCAAACTGTCGAATAGCAACCATACTAAAAAATGTGACGTAGAAAAAAGTCTTACCAGTTAGCAAGAAAACAGGTGATCAGGCTGTTGTTGCAGATGGCTGGAAATTTTTCAAAGTCACTTGAGAAGCTGGGAAAGCACAACAGGCAGTGAACTATTGTGCTAGTGGACATTCACCTTTTCTTGAAGAATTTATGGCACTGCGAATTTCTTGAACTAGTCTCACTCCGGATTGTAGACGTCTAAAAAACTTTACTACTGCAAGCTGCATAAACTGGAATACTTCTGTTTAGGATTTACACATACGTACAAATGTTAGTTACTGCAATTTGACTGAAGTGACCCTCTGCAGGGCTTACCATCACTCCTCCTGTGTTTGAATGCAGATTGTAGGTTCAAATGCAGGCTAGCTTGCCATTGAAAAAATTATATTGAGCTAGTCACTCAGCTGCCTCGCCATTGAAAAAATATTTTGAGCTCTCTCTGCTTACTGCTTGCTGCTTCTTGCTGTGGGATGGATTTGAAGTGTTCTTAAGACACTCAGTCTTGCTGGCTGGATTCTGCTAAAATTCAAAGTCTGGTTATATTTGCATTCACAGTCTGTTGCATACAGAAACTTGCAGAATATACACTGATGAGAGAATATACTTTGCAGCATCAACTTTAGAGAGCAGTAACAAATAACTTTTTATAATAAACCAAACGGAACCACGTTGCAGGCTTAAAGTACTGTTCCAACTTTACTTCTCATATAGTACAGATGATGTGAGAGATATAACATTTACCTTAGGACTTGTGTCCCTACCATACCTCTAACATAGCTGGATTTATACAGCTCTTTATATACACTTTTTAGTCATGCATAAACATATTTTTGAGGAAACACATTGTTCTGTATTCTATTTTGGAGAATTGCTTATCCTGTAGAAACAATACTAAGCTTCCTTGTTTAACAATGTCTTGTAAGAGACCAGCTTTTCTGACAGTGTGAATATCCTGTAACAGTGTCCTGATGTCCATGTAGAAAAACATATTTTTGAGGAAACACATTGTTCTGTATTCTATTTGGATCTGTGTATATGAACATATGTTCTTGTGCCAATGCTGATAAGCATATCCTGTTTTTTATGCAGAAAAACATATTTTTGAGAAAACACATTGTCAGAGATCAGCTTTTCTGACAGTGTGAACATCCTGTATTTTATTTGTATCTTTGTATCTTGTGCCATATCCTGTTTTTCATGCAGAAAAACATATTTTTGAGAAAACACATTGTCACAGTGTCATTGTCCATTCTTTAAAAGCAGATTTTGCATTTTTGCTCTTGCATACATCCTGTTTCTGAGTCTGTAAGGGAAAAATGTCCATTCAGCAGATTCCTTTTCCAAGCCATGGTCATTTAGTATGACTGCTGATCACATATTACTAAACTCTGTTTCTGCATTTAAGCAAGCCTTTTCTTTCAGCATATTTACAACATAATTAATTTCAGACTAATATTCATAAAATCTAACAACCTCAGCACAAGAAGCTGTAATAATTGGTCATTTTGGACCATTTCTAGCTCTTTTGAAGTTCCCTGGTTAAAATCTGCCTCTGGCATTTTTTTGAAGCCATATTGCTCAGACACAGCTCCACGTGGTCCTGTTGAGTCTTCCTGGCTACAGAGAACTGAAAAAAAGCGACTGCTTTCCTGATTAAGTATTCTGCTGTTTTTTATATTTATTTTACCTTCTACTGCTCACCTAGAGCAAGCTTTAACTGTTTTCATAGTTATTTACTGCATTTTTATTATCTGCACTTAAAAGTACATTTTAGTCGAAATTAGTCTAATTCAAGTCGAAAAGTGTTTGTTTGCTGTTTAATTTAATTGTTTGGCTGCCCACTAAAGTGTGCTAGCCTGTACTACTGACTTATTGCCTTTTCTGCATTTCTGTGTGTTTCTATTTAAAAACAAAAAAAAAAAAATCCTTGTTTTCCTGCCTCTCCTAAACTAGTTAGACCAGTTTACAGGCCTTGCTGTATCCTGGGCTGTGTTGTAGTTCCTGTGTTGTCCATTGCCTTACTTGGATAGAAGGAAGTTTCTTAGCTCACCAGTGGAAGTGGGGAGCCTTGAATAGTCTACCTGTCCTTGAGGGAAGTGACCTCAGCACTAGAAGCTGTAGTAATTGGTCATTTTGGACCATTTCTAACTCTTTTGAAGTTCCCTGGTTAAAATCTGCCTCTGGCATTTTTTTGAAGCCATATTGCTCAGACACAGCTCCACGTGGTCCTGTTGAGTCTTCCTGGCTACAGAGAACTGAAAAAAAGCGACTACTTTCCTGATTAAGCATCCTGCTGTTTTTTATATTTGTTTTACCTTCTACTGCTTACCTAGAGCAAGCTTTAACTGTTTTCATAGTTATTTACTGCATTTTTTATTATCTGCACTTAAAAGTACATTTTAGTCGAAATTAGTCTAATTCAAGTCGAAAAGTGTTTGTTTGCTGTTTAATTTAATTGTTTGGCTGCCCACTAAAGTGTGCTAGCCTGTACTACTGACTTATTGCCTTTTCTGCATTTAGTGCTGAGTTGCCACTAGAGCACCATCGGGCAGCGCTGGTTAAACAAGGTTAAACTATTTCTGGCTCCGTAAAGTCTGCTCTTCATTTTTTCCCTTAGAACTGCTCTACTTGTAATCTAAACAGTCTATTCTCTATCTGTAAAGCTCAGCACTTGTTCCTAAAGCATTTTTTAGTCAGGTAAAGCACTTCTATATTATACAAAGTACTTCACTAGCTTAAAACCCCCTTGAGTACCCACTTCACTATAGGTCCTTTCTGACTCAGTTACACAGCAAACTTTTTCATTTCGTCTAGCATGTCAAAGGGTCAGTTGCTAGCATCCTCTCCTGCTCAGCTGGTGAATCTGGGAATATTGAGGCAATGTTACAATTGCCTCATGTACACAGACAACCCTCTCCTCCTCCCACAAAACACAAATTCATGTGAGAGATGCAACTATATAGCCAAACTGGTGGCTGAGCTCTCTCAACTCAGGACTGGCAAAACCAGACAGGAGGGGAAGGTAACCACACACACCATAAACCCAGTCTCATATAGAACTATCACAACTACAAATCAAACACATAAACACACAAAGACATACTCAGAGGCACTGATCAAAAATCTACCAAAACAGCAGAGGCCTCCAAAACAGACACCCAAACAACTGCCACCTCATGACATAACGCAAGCAACACATAGATCACAAAGTCAGTGTGCAAATCAGTCACAGCCCTTAAGGCCAAACACAATGCCAGACACACTTGTCATAGGTGACTCCATAGTCAGACATATTGACGTCCCACTCACCAGACTGAACAAGGAGAGGGTCACAGTAAGCTGCCTGTCGGGTGCTAGAATCCGCCACATAACACAAGCACTCAGGTCACTCCACAGCAAGTACAAGTATGACTCAGTCATTGTCCATGCCGGTGTGAATGACCTGAGACATACCTCCCTGGACTACATGAAAAAAGACATAAAGGAGCTCTCAGATTATGTAGCTCAGGCTGGTATGACCCTGACCCTGAGCAGTATCCTACCTTCACCAAGAATGATGCCACAATACAGAGACAAAATGATCAGTTTTAATAATTGGCTTAATTTCTGGTGTCATTCTAAGGGGATCCAATGTCTGTCTGCCTGGAATGACATGCTTGACAAGCCACGGTGCTTCGCAAGGGACGGCTTGCACCTGTCACCCCTGGGTTTCCGGATATTGGCAAAGGCTCTTGCCACCCCCATAGTGCCTTTTTTAGACAAGGCTCAAATTCTAAACCCACCGCCCTAGAAAGCAATAATGGAAAAAAACTAAGGGTAATGCTGCTCAATGCCAGAAGTCTAAATCTCAAGATGCATGCCCTCAAAGCCCTCCTCAGTATGGAGAACATCGATGTCTGTGCTGTGACTGAAACCTGGTTCAAGGCTCCTGAGAGCACCCCAGCACTATCAGGTTTTACCTCATATCATGCTCCGCCCCAAAACCCAGACCGTACCACAAAAGGAGGGGGTGTATCCATATTCATCAAGGATACCCACACCTCCAGGCTGGTGGCAACTCATGAAGCATCAGAGACCATTCAGGTGCAATTAACCATAGGCAAAACGGCTCTACAGTTTGTAGCATGTTACAGGCCACCCTCTCAAACTCAGGAACCCCACACAGCCTTCCTGAAGACACTGGAGAGTATAAATGTCTCTCCAAACACCATCATATTGGGTGACTTCAACTACCCAAACATAGACTGGGAACATTACTCAAGCCCCAATACCCTAGCCCAAAGGTTCCTGGAGTTCATAAACTCAAATGCTATGGAACAACTTGTCACCATTCCCACAAGAGGTGAAAATATACTAGACCTGATCATCACAAACATGGGGACAAAATGCTCCACACCGGAAGTATATCCCTCATTGGTGAGATCAGGCCATAAACTAATCTCACTGGAGATCCACATCCCACCCCCACCCCCAACAAAAAAGACCATAGTGAAGAACTTCTCAAAAGCCAACTTCACACTTCTTAAGACTGGTGTGATATCCTTCAAGGCCCCTGAGCCATTGGAAACCACAACCCACGCTGCTGAATCCCTTACAAATGCTTTCTACGAGCACCTCCAGGATTGCATGGATCAAGCAATCCCAAATAAAATCAAGACCCTTTCCACCAAAGGCAAGCGCCTGATCTGGTGGACCCCAGCCATAAACAAACTTTACAACAAGAGGAGAAAGCTACTACAAGATAGAGCAAAATCCCTAAAAGGGAAGACATCTCTGATCAATACTAGTAAAAAACTATGATCACTCATAAAATCATCCAAGGCCAACTTTGAGAGAAAAATTGCCAAGGACTCAAAAGACAATCATAAGGCCTTCTTTAGCTATGTTAGAAATCTGGGTGGAAACTCCCAGATATGCTCAGAATTAGTCCAAAATGATACAAAAATCACTGAACCCACAGACATTGCAAACATACTGGCAGACAGGTTCAGTGAAAATTTCTCCCCTCCCTCCCCCGCAAAAGGAGAAATATCTATCCCAGCAGAGTGTAGCCTCCCAATCATCTCAAATGCCCAGGTGAGAGCTGCTCTCTCTAAAGCTAAAAACACAGCATCAATGGGACCGGATGGTGTCCCCGGCTGTGTGCTACACGAACTCAATGAGGAACTAAACCCACACATAAGGCTGCTGTTTAATCTTAGCCTTACCACAGGATACATACCCAAAGGGTGGCGTACGGCAACTGTGGTCCCACTCCACAAAGGCGGTGCTTCTACGGACCCTGGTAATTAACGCCCCATAAGCTTAACAAGCCTGGCCTGCAAAGCTATGGAGAGGATCATAATGGAACTCATAAATAAAGACATAGGGGACCTACAGACATTGGATCCTACCCAATTCGGCTTTGTCAAGGGCAGATCATGCCTCTTGAACTTGGTCGACTTTTTTGAAACAGTCACCAAGGCCATTGATGAGGGTAAGGCAGTTCACACAGCCTACCTTGACCTTGCAAAAGCTTTCGACACAATACCCCACTCGGGTATCATAGAAAAGATCACCAGCTTAAATGTAAACCCATATGTCACAAGATGGGTTGCAAACTGGCTCAAGGACAGAACCCACAGGGTTAGAGTTGCTGGTGCCATGTCAGAATCCAAGCCGGTCACAAGCGGTATCCCACAGAGCTCAGTCCTGGGCCCCCTCTTGTTCGGCATCTACTTTTCAGAAGTGCAGGCAAACATAGGAGGATTGTGGCTGACAAAGTTTGCAGATGACTGCAAACTGGGCGCCATAGTTGAAAATCCATCAGACACAGATATCATTCAGAGAGGTCTCATAGAAATGGATAACTGGTGCCAGAGCCATGGCCTTAAGCTAAACGCCAAAAAATGTATAGTCATACCCTTTGGTAAAAACAAGGTAACCCCAAGTTACCACATAGGTGGCAATCCATTAAGCACAGAAGAGGTTATCAGGGACCTGGGGACCCAAGTTGACAGTAACCTTTCTTTTGACACTCACATTGCCAAAGTGGTTAGGAGGACCTTCTACATTGCCCACCTGATTATGAAGGGATTCACATCCAGATCAAGGGAGGTCATTGTTCCCTGTACTCTTCACTTATCAGACCAATGATTGAGTACAATGCCCCATTCGGAATGTATCTTACCCGACACCTGCAGCAATTGGAAAGACCCCAAAAGTTCCTCACCAAAAGGATAAAGGGGCTCAAAAATATGCCATATGCTGCCCGACTGAAGAAACTCCAGCTCTATTAAGTCGCATACCGTCTGCTCAGAGGTGACCTGTGCCTGACATACAAGGCCATGTCCAACCCGGAATTAATGGACATGCTCCACCCCAAAAAATCCAAATCCACCAGAGCCACAAGAGCAAGAGACTTAAACCTCAACACGGATATAAATAGGACATGCTGGAGGGACAGATTCATCACCCTGAGACTCCCTATGCTGTGGAACAGAATCTCGGTCCATGTGAGACAGAATACCTCGCTGACTCTGTTCAAGAGGAATCTTGACCAGTGGATGGGAGATCATAGGTTTACCCCGGGGATCATCTCTGTATCACTGCTGGACAGAGGCACGGCAAACTAATGGGTATAGTATTCGTCAACCTAAGGGGTGGTGAAAGCCACACAACTCTGGCTAGGCTTATAAATGCCCTAGGGCATATAGCCTAGTATGAACCTATGAACCTATGGTCTACCTTTTAAGGAAGATGTACCTAGACAAAACTGAAACTTCAGTATGTGGCACGGAGTGTATCAAAACTGGCATCTGGCAAGAGTTGGGTGAACACCTGTCATCCCTAACAGGATCATCCACTCTGGGCCCCATTGCTGCCACAGGTATGATGAACTACAGAGGCAAAGACCTAAACAGCTGGCTGACTGGGTAGAAAAGGTCAAATTTCTATAGCAGGTATTTATTTTGCCACCTTTATATCCCTCCACTGTCCTTCATATCACCAGCTCAGCACCCAGGTACCTGCCCATGCAAGATCTAGCAGCTTATCTTTCTCTGCCCCAAGACTTAAGCTGGTATGCTGCAGCCATTCACTAGGAATCGTCACATCAAATGCCAATTACGCCTGCCTATCCATCCTGGGATGGTAGCACTCATCCTTTCATGCCATTCTATTCATTACTTGAGCTGCTGATTGAACCCGGGTTGAATGGGTCATAGTCAGGGCTTTACCTGTCTAGGCCACTAAAGCAGCTATAGCATGTATTTTTACATTTTTTAATCTTATCAAAATAGGTTGAAAAACATACTAGATAAATATGCTATATATGCAGGTAAATGCAAGAAGAATTGTAAGTGTAACTGCAAATATATATCTATATGAAATGCATCTTTATAAGTAGACATAAAATATCTGTAAACATAAATGCATTTGTTTACAAATATGGCATGTTTATGTCCATACATACTTTTGTGTATAAATACAAATGTATGTCTGAATAAAAAAGTATACATATATAAAATGTGCAAGACATATATAAAAGTGCAAATGAGCAGAAGTATTCATATACTTTTCTATTTATACACAAAAAGGAAAGAACATTTTCACTGCCACATAATTTCATGTACTATGGGCATTAGATTAGTAATTAGTTTATAGTCAGAAAGTTTTTAGAAAAATAGATTTGCTTTGTGCAGACCACTAAATATTTTTTAATATGATACTTATTTAAGACATTCATTTCTTCTGAAATATTAACTGCATATACAATTGTCTGTACTCATTTATCCTCTATACCATAGGCAGAGTGGAAGTGGTAGTTAAAGTAGCAAGTGAATAACCCATACATAGTGTACAGAGAAATGTACAGTCTGCTTATATCTGTGTGCATTTTTACTTAATTCCCTTATATGTTTACATTTGTTAGGTAACACATTATCAACTCACTCACTGCCATGAAATATTTCTAGTGCATCCATCTAGAAAATTAAATACATTTTGTTTACTGCAAGCTGAACTAGAAGGATGTCACAATGTCCTTTCAGCTGTTACTCTTTTATGTATATATACAGCTTCTGTACAGCTTGTCTCTTTTAAGGGAAGGTAAAAGTATGTTGCTTAGAACAAGTTCACATGATAGTACTTAAAAGTATGCAAGGCATAGTAGAAATCAGAATTTTCAATTGAAATGTATGCAAAGGTTGAAGAAAATACTCATTCCCCCAAAGACACAAGCTGTACACAGAAATAAAAATTGTAACAATTCAAAGGAATTCATGTTGTTCTTCTAGCTCAAATTGCAGAGAAGAAAAAACACTTATTAGGTACAATGATGTTATGAAACTCTCTGCTTTGCTGCTTTCCTGCTTAATAAATGAAAGCATATAGCAAGACTCAATAGAAATGTGCATAGAAATAAGTACACTTATTAAGCAAGTGAAATAATAGCTTAAGTGCCTTGCCCATTAGTAAACCTAATCATGTATGAAAGTTTTAAACTCACCTATGATGGTTAACAAACCATCCTCTGTGTGTTTTCTATGCAGCAGAAGAGAAGATCTTCTACAAGAGCTCAGTAGAAAAGGCAATTGAAGAGGTTCACTGAGTGCTGATGAGTGTGTGTGTATATGTAGACACATATATATGTATATATATATATATATATATATATATATATATATATATATATATATATATATATATATATATGGATCAGTGACATTTCGCCGAAAATTTCTGACATAGGGTCCAAATCACCAAAAATCCATTTCACCGAAAATATTACTGACATTGTATCTGCCCTTTTCCCCCACTATAGTGCGATCTTGGAGTGAGAATATTAAAGTAAGGGGTTGTGGGGGGCTTAGCCCCTTACCCAATACAGTTTAATATTGTCTAGTATTGTTTTACATTGAGCAATTCCTATTAAAAGGGTAAGTAGTTTATAACCTGAGTAGCTGGGGGGCTGTGCCTCCAACACCCCCCACACCCCCTAATTTAATATTCTCACTCCAAGATTGCACTATAGTGGGGGAAAAGGGCAGATGCACTGTTAGTAATATTTTCAGCAAAATGGATTTTCAGCGATTTCAACACTATGTCAGAAATTTTCAGTGAAATGTCATAGGCGCATATATATGTATATATATATATATATATATATATATATATATATATATACACACGTGTGTGTGTGTGTGTGTGTATCCATTCAAAAACTAAGTAATAAATGAAGTATTTTCTATGTTTAACTTATTTCATAGGTATAAATGAAGAATTAATTCATATACAAATATAATAAATGAAGTAAAGTTCTTTCAGTACACAGTTGCAGCACAATTCATATCAGCCAGAACATTTTAAATCTGTTACCATTTCTTATGTTACAACTTATCTCATTATTATCAGTAGAGTGCAAACGTACTGATTGTTCACGTTTCCAGTACCATTTCCAGGATTTTTTTAGAATAAAGATTTAATAAAAATAAAAATTACTGTTAATAAAGATTGCACTGATGTATATAATATTATACGTCCATTTATTGTCTCCCTTCTTTTTTCTGTCTCTCTTCCCTCCCTCTCAATTTTCTTATTAAATGTATACATTACTTTGTCTTTATTTAGTTTCTGTCCCACTTTTATTTATTGTTCTACAGTTCCACAATCCCTGGGCGCAGCCTAACCATGTTCCTCCCAGGTCAGCCAGTATTCACTCTCTGCCTATCCAGGGATGTCTCCACAGGGCCAGACAGTAGCACAAGTACAGTAAGCACCCCAGCATGTGGCAGCATGTTAGGCATCACAGACCATTGACTTCAGGACTTGGTTGAGGATGTGGTGGAGCACATAGTGGAGAGATATGATCAGCCAGTCCAGGATGCTCTTCAGTCAAGACTCACTGCCCCAGTCAGGGCTGATCACTACAACACCACATGCCTCCACCCCTTCAACATTGGGATCTTCCACTGCAATACCATCAGGCAGTGGAAGCATTTGAAGTCCTGTGGGGGTGATGTCCTCCATCTTCCCAGCTCCTCTTCCCCTCACTTCTTCCTTAATCCTCTTTCCTATACCTTCTAACCTACCTCCTACCTAAACTACCCTCTTACATAAATAAATGAAAAATTGGGGAGGGGTCCATATCCCACCAAAATATAGTAACCATCCTCTTGTACCTCCTCTAGCACAACACTCTTGTTGTGTTCATTCTGTCTTTCCTTTTTTCCCTTTTTGTTGTGTCTCCCATTTTTCAGTCATTCCTGTCTTCCCCTTTCCACTCTTTCAAAAAACCAAAGGGGTATCCAAATGAGGATACGCCTATATAAAACCTCTTTATATATTTTAAAAGTAAATAAAAATAGATGTGCTGAGCACTGCTTGCATTAAATACTTCAAGTTTGTTTGTGCATAGCCATGTTTACATGAGTACTTAACATTTTTGCATAGTACTTCACAAATACTTGACAATTAACTTCACCAAGTTTACACATTTGATGGAAGGGAGTTTTTTTTTTTTTTTTTTTTTTTTTAATTATTAAAAAGTTTTCACATTGACTTATTCAATGCTGATAACCTGCAGTGACTTCATTTGCATGTAAACATAGTGGCGCTCTTCGTAAATAAGTGTTAAGAAAGTATGAACCTCAGGATGAATGCCACCCTATATTTGCTTAATGACCTCAGAATACTTAGAATAGTAGTTAGCACATATGAGTTCTGGTGACTATCCTTGAATGAAATATATATAAAGTAACTTTACTCATGGTCTTTCTGGAACTTTGTGAAGTATCACTGCATCTGTGGAGTTGCTTCGGTGGCAAATTACAGATTAGACAGATTTTAATATCAGTTCAATCCTTTTTGGAATTCCTAATCAAACGACAATGTCATATGACCTTTTTTACACTTGACAATTCCCAAGTATATTTCATATATTGTACCTAACATGAAATCATGGTGTTAGTTTTGCAGAATAATTCTTCTGGGCGTGAACATCAGTTCCTGTGATTCATGAATCTAACACAACAGATGCCGTGGATTTAGTAATGGAAATTCTTCACTTAGGCATCCTGATCATAGAATATTTTTAGTAACTGTAGCTAAGTCATTGTCAGTACGATGAAGAACATTTTTTAACTTATGTGCAGATATAACTAAGTCGACATTGTGTTTTCCAATATTTATTTACAAATTTATGACTGTACTTTGAAATCCTGCATTCTGTTCCTGGGACTTTGCGCTCTGATCCATATGACTGTGAATGTGTGACTCATTGAGTCTGCAATGATGTAAATCATTGACTCTTTAATTATGCAGACCATTGTCTCTGACTGCACTGCACCCTGTTGTGTACTATGTCTGTAGCTACACACAATGAATTCTCTGGCTCATGTCCATTACTTCAAATGCATAGCTTCTAAAATGTTAGCTTGCTGAACTGACACAACTTGAAGTTATAAATTGCTCTCTTTGTTTTTATGTATACACAACTGCTTAATTTGACCAACTGGTTTTGTTTTATGCCCATAATTAATCAGTATGAAAATCTTGGACTCCAAGATTTTCCCAAACCATTTGACTGAATGAACTTGCAACAATGATGGTGCACTGAGCCCATGTATTCACTGCAAATGAAGCAACCATACCATTTATGCATATTTTTTTCAGTCTGTGACTTTTGCATTGTTACAACCTTTTGACTTTCTGAGGCCATAGAGAAGAAATTATTCACACCATCTTAATAAATTTGTCAGCGGCATTTACAGATTGTGTTGTGCCTTATGTGGATCACTTTGGATATTACATGCATTAGAATGTGGATCAATTTGGGTATAGCATGCATTAGAGTCTCCAGAGCCATTAGCTTTGTTTGCTTCAGACAGTTGTAAAACAGGCTTTTGTCCTTTCTTTCTACACTTCCATACCTCAAAAAATGTTTAGTTTGTCCACATTTCTTACATTCTCTATCTTTGCATTAATCCAAAACATTTGATACATTCAGGCCATTTTCCTTTAATAGTCTGCCCCTTATTTGATCTCTTCATTTACCACAAACTATTCTTTTAGTAATATATTAAGCAATTTTCCATATACACTCTTTGGCTGGGCTCAATATCATAAGTTTCAACAGTTTCAGTACTATTCTATGCCCTCAAAAATTATGCATAAATGACAAGATACTTCTGGGCTGACTATAACTTCTGTCTAATCAGTCTTGTTTTGTCTTTCTGTTGTTCAAATAATGTAAATAAAATGAATTGCCGTCAATGCCTCTTTGGCAGCAGCATGTATAAATATGGCACACTTTACCCTTTCAAGCTTCTCTTTTATTACATTCACAGTGAGGAATAAATAAATAAATAAATATATGGGTTCCAGTTTTTGCATAGTTGTCTTGTACTAAGAAACTTCCTGGTAGTTGCAGCTGGAGAATTTTACTATGAATGATATTTCATTACTCCCAGACACAAATTATTGAAAACATTGATTTCTGCATTTCTACATATATATTTCTCCATTCTGATACTACATAATATCTGCATGTTTTAGCTTCTGTGATGCCTTTAATCAAACTGCCTTATATAAGAAACATATCATCTCATTGAAACAAGGTATTACTATGTTTAAAGATGCATATCTCATATGCTACAGCTACCTTGGAACAGTGAAGAGCACTGGCAGTGTGCCATGTCTGTTCCCACATCGGTGGCTAAGCATAACTGAAGCCACTTGGTTTATTTAGTACTGGTTGAGCAAGATGACTATATTAAGTCTGTCTGAGTACTGTCTTTTATTGTGGGGCATTGAGTTGTGACATAAGAGATGGACTGATTATGATCTTGATATGTTTGCCTGCTGGTAAGAAGTAAATAGAAAATGTAAAAGAACAACTCCTTTCCTAGCAGCTAAAGAGCTTAGAGGTTAAAATGTAACAAACTAAAAAAAAATAAACCAAAAGCTCAACGTTCACACTTTAATACACACAATAAAACAATGAAGTAAAAAGCAAAGCTTTTGAGTCTAAAGCTCTTTATCAATGCATAACAGTTAAAACATCCTCCATTCATTTTAAATAGCATGCCAGCCAATAAGAACAAAATTAGATCATGTGATAAAGCATCATAATACATCCAATAAAACATTAAAGACATATACATGTGCATATGCACATACATACAAGATAAGGAATTATTCAGCAAGATCAACCCAGAATTACAATTTATCTTGCCTAGCCTTTAAAATAGGTTTAATACTATTAGTATTATTCAAACCAGGTAATTTATCTGATCTGAAATAATTAATCCATTTATACTCTGCTGTTTCTGTTATATTTACTATATCTCCTCCTTGTGTATCACAATAAATTCTCTGCAATATTCTAAACTTAAATCTATGTTGACTACCTTTACTTGCTATATGTTTATACAATGCATTAGTTTCTATATGCCTACAGATATTAGAGAGGTGTGCATCTATCCACTCTGTTAATTTTGTATTTGTTTTCCCTATATAGAAACTATCACACTGTATACAATTCGCAAGATACACAATATTCTCAGTAGAGTAAGTAACTGAGGCTTTTATAATAAAATCTTTCATAGTAATGGGAAGTGTAAAGTGAGCATCAGTTTTTATTTCATTACAATATATGCAATTGTAGCATGACATTCTTATTAAATTTATTACAAACTCTCTGTGTACTTTCTGAGTCTTTATAGCATAGAATTTATTTAAGATCTTTCTCTTTCTTATATATAAACCTTGGTTCATCACTAACTATGGTACCAGCCTCAGGATTAGATTTTAATATAGCCCAATTGTTTTCAAATAATATTCTTAACCATGTTAGTATGGCTATTAAATTGTTAAATAGGCTATACTATAACTCAATTTATCATGAGTAGTGGTTTCATTGCTGGTGGTAAGTATATAAGGTTTGGCCAGTTCTTTTCTCTCATTTCTCTCATTAATTATTATAACTTTTGTATTTTCAGTAAGTCCTTCTGCATAGCCTCTACTATAATAATCTTTAGCCATATTATCCATTTCCTCAAGAAAATTTTCATCCCTTGTGTTAAATCTGCTGGTTCTCATAATTGACTTCTCAGCACTCCTTTATATAGATGTCTAGGGTGCATGTTGTTGAAATGAATGTATCCAGTAGCTTCAGCATCCTTTCTATGGATCTTATTGTCAAAATTATTATCACCAATTATTATAACTACATCTAAAAAATTAATGTGCTCATAAAAAATGAATATCAAATACTAAAAAGTCAGTATTCAAATGTAAAAAACAAACAAAAGCATTAAGATTATTTAAATCACCTTTCCATAACAAAAATACATCAACAAATCATTTAAAGAACATAAGATACTCATTTTTGTAGGTTCCATCAGTATTGAATATGAAATTTTCTTCCCATCTAGCCAATACTAAGTTGGCATAAGTACTGGCTACTGGGGTTCCCATGACAACTCACAGACGTTGGTGGAAATAATTATTATAATATGCAAATACATTATTATTCAATATCATATCAAGCATCAAATAAATCATTTCAATGTTTGAACATGAGAAGTCACTATGGCTATATAAAAATTCTCTGATGGGTTCTAGACCATAATCGTTCAGTATTACCATAAAAAAAATGTAATATCCATAGTGACCATAATCATATTATCCATTCTATTGACATCAGACCACCTTTTCAAGCTACTTAAAAAATCATTGGTGTCTTTAATGAAATTTTAACTATACTGTAGCATAGGTGCAAGCTGTCTTTCCAAGTATTTTCAAAGAACTGCGGTAACCCACTTACTTCTAGACACTATAGGTCTCATTGAGGGTATATATAAATTGTTATGTATTTTATTGAGCTCGTATATTATCAGGATCACTAGATTGGCAATATATAAATAATTATATAACTCAGGTGTAATACAGCCATCCATAAATAGCTAGCTTTTATTGTGGGCTATTGAGTTGTGCCACAAGAGATGGACTGATTATAATCTTGGTATGCTTGCCATTGGGCACTATTTAGAGAATGGAGGAATAATAGTCACTGGTGCATCACAGTTATCATTGCTATAGTTGTTGTGCATTGTACGTCCATTTCTCTAATGGAGGAAACTGAAACATAATGTCGGAATGTGGCACAGGGGCATTCCCATTTCCTGCAGATATCACTAGAATGTGGCACAGATCAACATTTGTGTGTTATGTCTGAGTGGTGATAAACTGTCTAGTAAAACTTATTGGAGGATGCTGAACACAAGTTTGAAGTAAATCCCTAAAACTCTAGTAAGAAGGAGCTGGATAAAGTGCAAATACTGAAACCACATAAGACATATTGACACACTAAACTTTATAAAAATCTATTTCAAAATTGTAGACTTTCATGTATAACATTATTGTGGTTTCTCTATACATTCTTGAGCCCATGAAATCTCAAATATAACTTATTCAATCCTGCAAGGACTGCACATTGTTTTGGGGATAATCTCCCGTATTCAATGTTGTGCTGCTATGGAGCTGGCATGTATAAGTTCAGGGGTGTATTGAACTTGTCCTGCATACTGGTCCCTGTACATTCTTGACTCATGAAATCTTAGCTATTACTTATTCACTCATGAAGAGTGAAATAAGTGATTATCTGAGAGTACTGTGCACTATTTTGGGGATAGTCTCCCTTCTCCAGTGTTGAGGAACTATAGATTTGGCATATATCAGGAGATGTACTGAACTTGTCCTGCATATGGGGGGAGTTCAGATGGGAGATCTACAAAATATATATATATATATATATTTAAGGTTATCCAGTGCTTCAGCTGCATGGTTTCTGAATGCCCATGACCCTTTTTACTTTTTAAGTCTTCATGGGAACAGTGAAAACTGGACTTTACAGACAATTTCACAAAAAAGTCTGAACTACGGCATGTCTATAGTTAGTGGGGTTTTGCTTTATTGGCCTAAATGTTCTATTAAAGACTTAAAAAGTAATAAGCAAAAAGTCATAGGCATTCAGAAGCCATATATCTGAAACTCTTGTACATCTTTAAGGGTCATTTACATATATCCAGTGGCTTTCAGTACAGGAGCTTAAGAATTATAGAGACAGTGATGACTTTCAGCTGAATTGTTTGTGGATTTTTTCTGAATGGTTTATCTGTGTAACCATTTTACCCTCTGTTTGCATGTTGATGAAATTAAATATTAGAGATCTGAGAAAGAGGGGAATTCTTTGGGGAATAGGGAGTCACTTTGCTTTATGATAACTACTGCAGTAGTGCTCTGTTCTAGTAAAAACTGTAATAACCCCGCCTCCAACAAGCTTGAGTTTTCCCTGTGTGATACCTTTAATCTCCTGTAATGGAGGCACATAGAATATATACAACTGACCCCTTAAGGACATCAAAGGTTTTAGCTATATTACTTCTGAATGTCCATGACATTTTACTTTTGAGTCTTTATGCATACATTCAGGTCAATAAAGTCAAATCCCACTAGCTGTGGATATGCATGTTTCATCATTTTTACTGATTTTATCAGCACAGCATAAGTGGCTTGCTTGGTTATATTTTAGAAACACGATGCCCATAAATCTTAAGGTACCTGCAAAATATCCCAACTAACATCCAAACCAAAGGGTAAAAAGGTCTCACAGACAAACCATTCAGTATAAACTGCAAGAAACCCCCCAGCCAAATTAGAGTTTTCACTGTGTGACACCTTAAACCTCCTGTAATAAAGACCCATGGGATAAATGCAAATGAGTCCCCTTGAGGATATCTCAGAGGTTCAGAGGAGATTACTAGGCTAATGGAGCTAGATCCTTCCAGATTTTACCCAATTTTCTATCCCTAAGAGAAAGATAACAAGAGTCAGCAAGCATGGTTTTGACAATTTTTATGGAATGTCTCTATCCATAAGGGACATGGGCACCATCCCAGGACTGAATCTGTGATTTTCCATCCATTGGTCCAGACTGAGCTTAAAGATGGTCAGTGAAGGGGTCTGCTGCTTTACATGAATAGGAAGCTTATTCCAAGGAGGAGCAATCTCTGGAACATATATCTGTCTCTCCAGCATGAACTATTCATGTCAGAAATCAGGTTTAGATCACTAGCGTGAGTAGCTCTCATGCAGTTAGTTTTGTGAATATGCAACATTTCCATCGGGGCTGGGTCAGAGGTTGCCTTGTAGGTCAGGCACAGATCACCCTTCAGTAATTGGTAGGAAACTGAATACAGTGATAGGGATTTTAATTGGTCTGCATATGATATGATGGTTATACTCTTTATTTATTTATTTTTTTTTTGGTGAGAAACCTCTGAGGATACTCCAACTGTTGCAGGTGCCTGGCAAGGTAAATGTCAAAGGGTGCACTGTATTCAATTATTGGTCTGATGAGGGCTGAGTACAGCGCTACTATAACATCCTTAGATCTGGAAGCTATGCCCTTACTTATAAGCTGAGCCACATAGAAGGATTTCCTCGCCACCATGGACACATGTTGGTCAAAGTTCAGAATACTAACTATCTGTGCACCCAGATCTCTCACCACTGGGTCCACTGTTGGGGGGCTTCTGAATGTTCATGGCATCAGCTAGGTTTAAAGACCCTAAACTATAGCCAAACAATCCACCTATGCTGTACTGATGAGGTTAATAAAAAGACCAAAACAAGAATGTCCACTGCTAGTGGGCTTTTGCTTTATTGGCCTGAATGTATCCATAAAGACTTAAAAAATAAAAAAATGTCATGGGCTTTCAGACACCATTGGGTCTTTCTTCTTTTAGGGGTGTATTATCAATGTGGTAAATTCCAGGAATGGTCATCTTTCCAAAGGGTAGTATTATGCATTTTTTGGATTGTGTTTTAGTTCATGGCTCTAGCACCAGTTGTTTGTTGGCACTGGGCCCTCTTGAGGGGTATCTCTATCTTTAGAGGAGATTCAATGACTTTGCCTTGTTTGCAGTCTTCTGCAAACTTGGTCAGCCAGTGGCTCTTGACGTTTGCTTTGATTTCAGATAAGTATATGCCAAAAAGGAGAGGCTCCAACAATGAACCCTGTGGTACCCTACTAGCTACTGACCTCTTTGTGGAGGAAGATTCCCTATCCTAATTGTGTTTCATCAGTGAGTCTACGTACACTTTATTAAACAAACTGGATTAAGCACTTTTGCTCACATAGAAACTTCATCAGATTTAAATAATATAAAAACAATTATATCAGCTCTTCTCAAACAATGACCAATAAACAAAAACAATCAAATAAAAACTCAAGCACCAATCAAAGAGAAATCATAAATGTCACAAGTCCCCAAAAAATAATTGTTGTTCTTATTAACACCATTGATTATTGTACGAGGATGTATCAGTATTTAAACAATGATGAATTTTTTGAAAATGTATCTGGGAATGAGATCAGTATTGCCTATGTGAAAATTGATCACTGGTTGTATGGTATTTTTTGTGGTGATAGAATTTCCAAAACAGGTTTTGATTATTTGTCTGTCAAGAAGCCTTTGGCACCCTCGATTTTTCAGATTAAAAAAAAAACACAAGTATGTCTTGAACCCCCCACTTCATCCTATAGTTCCTACAGGGGGATCAAAAACTGAATCCCTAGCCAAATGGGTTGACCATGAACTTAAAGATATTTATTAACAAATTACACATTTTAAGGAATTCTTGGCAATGCTTATCCCAAATTAGTGCCAATTCATATCAGAACACTATTTATTTTGTGACGATTTAAGTAAAAGATATATTTTTGGTTATCCCACGTAAATTGGGGATGCAGTGGATTGAACAAGCATCAACTATTGGTTCTAATAAACCATCAACAAAATAAACTTGCTTTGTGAGAAGGTGTACATGTTTTGGTTAACAATTTTGTTTTCTTTGATGATGAATATTACAAACAAACTAAAGGCACAGCTATGAGGGTTTCTTCAGCCCCCATTTTTACCAATATTGTATTATGGATATGGAAAAAGTATTTTGTTTTCAACAATGATTATTGCAATTTATTAATTTATATTTAAGGTACTTAGATGGCATCCTAATTTTTTAGAGTGGGCCTAACGATTTGCTAAAAGACTTTACTGAATAAACAAACACAACAGTTTCTTTTTTGGAATTTACCAGGAAATATAGTTATGATCAAATAGACTTTTTGGATATTACTGTCAGAAAAATATGTATTAGTATATGTATTAGTAATATGCTTAGTGCATTTAAGGCTTGAAAAGGGTTAACACATTTATTCTTTTTCACACTGCATAAATCTGTACGAATTGCAGAAGCTTTCTAACCTTGTATTGTCTTGAAATATGCTCAGCTATAATGCTTTGGAAATTTACAGGGAAGCAGATAATTTCTGCTTGTGTCAGGGAAATAATGAATAGAACAATATCACTTGTGTTAATGTTATGAGACTTAGACAAGGAGTTCCGCTTGTGCTGTGAGAAAATACACAGCTGCAGAAGCTATAGATAATCAGAACAAAGACTGCTTGAAAATATGAACTGCAATCAGCATTTGCTTGTGCCTAAGTTAGAAAAGTAACTTGAAATGTAACACATGTATTAGAACTACACAATAGAAGCTTGTAACGGGCTAGAACCCACCAAGGCCAGGTTGTTTTTCTCAAAATGTTTTTCATAAATCCAGTCATGTCAGCAGAAAATCTGAGTAACATCTGCTGTAGAACAATACTGAAAGTTGTGTTTGATTACGTCAACCATAGAAGGCAATGTCTTGTAGAACAGTATAAGAATAGCATACTTCCTGTTAGTAGTTAGGCAAAATCCTGTATTTGCATGTTTTTGTCTCCTTGCAGCAAGTTATTAAATGTGCCTTATCTGAACCTTACGTGTATTGGTCTTTGAAGTTTTTTCCTTTGACAGATTGGTCCTTCGGACCGGAAACCCTCACTTCACCTCGGATCAGACAGGCCAGGTGGCTTGAAACCATACGGGGAAGAAACCACATTGGTTCTTCTTATTTGAAAACCCCTCCAACTGAATTGTCGTACAAAAGAGGCCAGCTACTTTCTGATCTGTGACTGAAGGACGGGTTTTTCACGAACCAGGTGATCAATCACAAAGGCTCAGGTAAGGTGAATCTACCTTTTTTCTGTTTTAGATCAGGGACTAGATTTGTATTGTTTTTGTCAGGACTGTATTTTTTTTACAAGTCATGGGCAGAAAGGATTACTGTCTTGTCCTAGATCAGGGAAACAGAGCAGGTAGGCAGTCATTCTGAAGAGACTATAACAAAATCCGTGGTACCATGTTAAAAATAAGGAGTTATGTAACGACTAAAAGGGTAGAACAAAATTGGTAATAATTGCACAAAAAGACCACAAAATCTGCCGTTAACCGAAGATGCAAAATACATGCAGTCACAGTGTGCTGATAATATTAAATACTACTCAAAGTGGGTTAATAAGTATGAATTTGATGGTAAATTGGAAAAATCCTTGCTTATCAAACTTGTCAAACAGCTTAAAACTGATTCCAGAGGTCGGGTAAAAAGCAGCGCCAATTAGGTATTCCTCAGACACACAGGTGGATTGAGGAGGTAAACCGTAGGGAACAAAAGAATAATAAATCAAAAGCAATTTTTAGATAAGGAGGACAATAACTTAGTAATAGCGTCGGCCCCTCCGCCTCCCTTACCAGAATATGAAGCAAATGAACAAGTTAGTCCACCTCTGCGATATCCTGCTGCCACTGTAAACAGAGACACTACAAAAGCAAAACCGTTTATTAGAGATCCCATCGAGACCAGGTCTCGAACACGGGCAGGAAACACAAAAGGGGACATTGAATTATATCAAATGGGTAGGAATTCACGATCTATGAGTGAAGAAGCAATATGCCCACTTATAGAAGTACCTAATCCTCAGGCAGGGCAAGAAGGTCAGGACCCAACTATTGTAGTGTATAGACCCTGGACTCTGGAAGACATCCAGAAAGCCACTGAGGGAATTCCCCAGCCAAAAGTTAATTTCAGAAAGTTCTTAGAAGATTTACAAGGAATGAGGCTAAGTTATAACTTAAATGGAGAAGAGGTAGAAAAAGTAGTCAGACAATTTGTAGGACCAGATTGGCACATGATTAGTGGCAACTGGAATCCCCGTGACGCTGCGCTCAGGCCCCTCCCACATAGCACATAGCGCAGAACTAGACAACAGAGTAAAAGGTCTTACAGACCGCATCTCTGAGAAATGGAAGCCTAGGGCAGACTGGACTTGCATTAATCAATGCATCCAACAAGAAGGTGAAACTATTGACAGATATTATGCCAGACTGTTAGAATGTCTTAATAACCACTGTGGAATGCAGGTTCCTGAAGATCAGACACAAGATTCCCCATATGAGCAGCAGTTAAAGAATGCATTTTTGAAAGGCAGCATTGCACCCATAAGCATTTTTATTACAAAGCACATGGTAGATCGTCATACATGCAGATTACAGTCATTACTTGAATATGCTAGGCATGCCGAAAGGCATTTTAATAGCAAAAAGAAAGCCCAAGTATTTTCTGTAGAAGATGGAGCAGAAGTTTATGTAATACAGTCCGAGAAAAAGGGCAAGATAAATGCCCAGGGAAACAAATAATCTGATCAGCGATCAGAGGACTTTGAAGGGCGAAAGAAAAGGGGTGAATGTTTTAAATGCGGTAAAAAGGGACACTTGGCAAGGGATTGCAAGAAAAACAAGAAAGCAACCATGGAAGACAAGGAGGGTGAGGACTGACTATATGATAGTCAAGAATCACTAGAAGGGGATAGCAGAGAAATGACAAATGAGAATGTGATAGAGGGAGTAGTGGATGTGACGGACGAAATAGAGGAAGTGCAGGAAGTTTCGGATAGTGAAGAAAGTGAAATATTAGATTTAGCTCTATTTAGCAGACACAAAACCGGAAGTTACACTCCTGGTAGAAGGGAGGGAGGTCAAATTCTGGTGTGACTCAGGGGCATCACGGACCCTGATACATCCCTCCAAACTGCCAGAGAATTCAGAGTCACCTGATTACATACTAGTGAAAGCAGCTAATGGACAGCTGTATTGGGAGCCCCTCTCCCATAATATTGCAATAACTGATCCTGTTTTAGGATTGACCCAGAAAAGCAAAATTGTTGTTTCTGCAAAATGCCCAGTAAATCACTTGGGCAGAGGCCTTATGCAGCTATTTGGTATAGCAGTAGTTCCGACTATGCAGGGTATGGAAGCACAGCGACAAATTGATGCCTTTGCAGTGCAATTGGAGGGTAAAATGTTCTATTGGTACAGCCAGGACTTGGTTATGACTGGTCCAGGGGCAGTGACCAAAGAGTTGATGAATGTAGCCATCAGCAAGTTCCCCTCCCTTGACATTGATAAACAACATTTGTTGCACTGTACACTGTATTATTGTAACACACCAGGACCTGATAAGGAATATGAGCAAGAATTGTTTAGAAATCGTGCAAACAGGTTGATATTATGTAATATGTACTGGGACATGGAAGGGAACAGTGTAGCCAGCTGTTCATTGCCTCAAGAGTTCTTTGCACTCTATAAAACTAATTGATTACCACATGTTAGCTTAACTAAGGACAAGAATGTAAAATGGGTAGACTTAGGAGAAAAGGTCACGAAATGGGAAAAGCAGACAGAGTTAGAACTGTCAGAACAGGGAATACAAATGCAGAAGTTGAATTGGATAACTCAGACCCACCCAGCCGTGCACTTGCAGTCTAGCAAGAACAGTTGATTAGCACTCCTATTAAAGGAGGAAGAGAATGCCTTACAGAATATACCAGAAACTCTTTGGTCAACAGGAAAGTCAGATGTAGGACTTATTCGTACAGCGGGACCAGTTACTATCAGGCCTAAGTCAGCATTTAGACCACAAAAAAGACAGTATCCCTTAAGAAAAGATGCAGAGATAGGAATCAAACCTATTATAGCAGCTTTACTTAAGGAAGGGGTGCTGATGGAATCTCCTGATTCACCATGTAATACACCCTTATTTCCTGTTAAGAAAGCGAATGGAGAGTGGTGTATGGTCCAAGATTTACAAGCTGTAAATGACGCAGTAATACAAAGGGCACCTATGGTGCCAGACCCATACACCCTGTTGAATGATTTGAAACCTCAACAGAAATATTTTTCTGTGGTAGATATCAGCAATGCGTTCTTTTCAATACCGATAGACCCTGACAGCCAGTATTGGTTTGCATTCACATTTCAGGGGAAAAGGTATACATATACGCGACTACCACGGAGATATTGTGAAAGTCCAACAATATTCTCACAAGAAATGGCAAGCAACTTGGGGGGATTTACCCCACCAAGAGGTAGTTAGATTTTACTTTATGTTGATGATATCCTGCTGGCGGCCCCCACCCAGCAAGATTGCAAAGAAGATACCATAGCGCTATTACAGTTTCTAGCCGCTGAAGGACATAAGGTAAACAAAAATAAACTGCAGCGTTGGAAAAAACAAGTTAAATACCTAGGATATGTAATATCCAAAGAGGGTAGGACATTAGATGAGGACAGAAAAGTAGGGATTTTACAAGCACCAAAACCCACTACCAAGAAGGAAATTATGTCCTTCCTGGGTACGACTAATTTTTGCCGGAGCTGGATTCCAAACTATGCCTTGGAATCTGCACTGCTGACTAACCTGATATATAAAAAGCCTATGGCTGCACAGGATTTTTTACAATGGACACCAGAAGCAGAATCTGCTTTCTGCAAACTAAAACAGTTAATAGCGTCCTCATTAGTTTTAGGATTACCAAACTGTCATAAACGTTTTTTCCAAACTGTAGATTGTAAGCAAGGTTATATGACATCAGTGTTGACACAGCAGCATGGGGACCAGCAACGCCCTATTGCTTATTATTCATCACAACTAAACCCAGTGGCATGGTCTTTACCCCACTGTGTACAAGCAGTAGTTGCAGCTGCAATGGCAGTACAGGCTTCGGCCTCAGTAGTTTTATTCCACCCTCTCACTTTGAGAGTGCCTCATGCAGTCGCGATTATTTTACTGCAAGAGAAGGTAGCATATCTTTCCCCTGCTAGGCATCTTTCCTGTATGACTATATCGTTGAGCCAACCTCATATGACAATTGAACGATGCATGACTTTGAACCCTTCTACCTTGCTCCCAACCCCTGCAGATGGCACACCGCACAACTGCCTGCAGGTGATTGAGCAAAAGACACTGCCTATAAAAGATCTCATGGATGTTCCCTTGGATTATGCCAAGGTGACATACTACGTGGATGGCTCGTGCAAAAGGGGTCCTGCAGGACAGAACCTAGAAGGATATGCAGTAGTTTCTGATACTGAGATTATAGAAGCGAAACCTTTACCACACAATTTATCTGCACAGGCAGCAGAATTGATTGCCTTGACACGGGCATGTACCTTAGCAAAAGGTAAATGTGTGAACATTTTTACTGACAGCCAGTACGTTTTTCTGCTGTACATGTTTTTGCGCAACAGTGGAAAAATCGAGGAATGATAACATCTACTGGCAAACCAATCAATCATGCACAATTTATTTTAGATCTTTTAGAATCTATTCAGTTACCTCAGAAAGTAGCTATTTGTAAATGCACAGCTCATACCAAATAACAGGATAGGATTTCAAAAGGTAATGCGAGAGCTGATACAGCTGCAAAACAGGCAGCTTCATAAGTATTTCTTTTGAATGAGGAATTACAACCCTCTGAGATTTTAGACTTAGAAATGTTAAAGACAATGCAGACACTTACTACGCAGGCTGAAAAACAAAGATGGGTAAGACGAGGAGCAATTCTCAAAAAGGGGCTGTACATCTCTAAAGAAGGGAAACCGATATTACCATCTAATTTGTTTAGATATGCAGCTTTGTTGAGCCATGGGCAATGCCATGTCTCAACAGGGGGGATGGTACAGCTGGTGAACCGAGTGTTCACGACATATGGATTCTTAAACTACTCTAAAAAATGTTGTTTGCTGTGTCACGTTTGTAACAAACATCATGCACAAGGGACATTAAAGCCCAAGCAAGGGAGTTTCCCTACACCACCGTATCCGTTTCATACTATCTGTATGGATTTCATAGAATTGAACAAGTGTGAAAATAAGAAGTATTGTCTTGCCATTGTAGATATGTTTTCTAGATGGGTGGAAGTATTTCTGACTAAAAATCCAGATGTGGCTACCGTAGCAAAAATCCTCGTTAAAGAAATCATCCCTAGATTTGGCATTCCAGAAAGGATCTACAGTGACAACGGTACACACTTTGTAAACCAAACCATAAAGCAGTTAAGTAAACATTTTGGTATTTCTTTAAAAAACCATTGTGCATATCATCCGCAATCTGCAGGGCTAGTTGAGAGGCATAATGGGATTTTAAAGAGTAAGCTAAGAAAGTTAATAGTGGAAACAAAGATAAATTGGGTGTACTGTCTGCCCCTGGCACTGCTGAGCATGAGAACTGTTCCGATTGCAAAAGGATTGACTCCTTTTGAAAAACTATTTGGAAGGGCTTATTATATACCTCAGTGGAAACCTCTCATGCCCGCAGACCAGGAAGCCGACTGTACACTAGCAGAGTATATGAGAAATTTGTTGAATTCTAAACATCTGTTGCAGTCAAATTCTGTTTCAGATAAAGAACAAACCAGACCATCAGAAGTGGCAGTGGTCCCAGGAACCTGGATCTGGATGAAGACAATAAAGAAGAAGAATTGGATGTCACTAAAGTGGGAAGGTCTATATCAAGTGCTTCTGTCGACACCCACTGCAGTCAAGATTGCAGAGCACGCCTCGAGGATCCACCTGACACACTGCAAACTAGTTAGGAACTTTGAACTGGACAAAAATCTTGTCACATTTCAAGAGCAAAAATGATAGAATCCAGAAAAAACAGGAATGCAGAACAACCATTTCCTCAGAAGTATTGCATAATCATCCTGTTAACTGTACTAGTGACAATAATCTTTTTGTTGTGGCCATTCCTTTTTCCAGCCACACAAACTGAATTGAATAAACGTGAAGCATTACTCATAAACTGGAACCCAAACTTCAACACTTACCAGGCAATTAAATATGTGTATGCTGAGACTTTCAATGTTTCAAATTGCTGGATTTGCACAGCTTTGCCAACAGCATACGGGGGGTTATTAATGACTGCAGTCCTCCTAGGGGTCAACGAGACCTGGGAAAACTAGGTTTATGATACCTCAACCATTACATCACAAGATAAAATAGCATTGCACTTGTCTGTTCCACAAAAGGGAACTGTGTGTTTTTATAAAAATGATACTGTTCGGGTGGGTTGGAGCAATTGCAATGTGACTGTTCCTTATAAATGTTACACTAAAGCTAACAATGCAGGTTCTTATTGTAATACAAACTATGATTCATTTCTTGGATTGATGTACAAAACAATTGATGAAGTAAAACATAATTCTGTTCTTTATAAACAACTGTTTATAACTGATAGAAAAATGTTTCATGCAGGGCAAGTGTATATTCATAGCAAAGTTACTACTAAAGTAGAGGACTGTTATTTCGTATGTGGCAGAAAGGCATACAAGTGGTTACCTGAGAATTGGTCCGGCAGTTGTTTTTTGGGTTGCCTGGTTCTGGCCATACAACACACTGCGGTTTTGCCTTGAGGGAAAATTCGGAATGTCCGAGAGGTCATCAAGAAACCCGTCAAGAAACCTTAAAATCCAGTTGGGCAAATCGATGCATGCTGGAAAAAACATCATTCTATAGGCAATAAACTGACACACATGGACTTGAGTGACAGTGTTATATCGTGGGCAGGCATATCACCAGCATATGAAGCAGTGAAATCGATCTGGGTGCTGAAAAAACTGTCTAAACTTTTCGAAGTAATGAGTAATGCAACTTTTTCCACTCTCGAATTGGTGACTGATGAACTGAATGCCATGAAAACTGCAGTGCTTCAAAACCGCATGGCTCTCGACTTAACCCTAGTGGCGAGAGGCGGTACTTGCGCTTTAATCCAGGAGAAGTGCTGTTCGTATATTCCTGACCATAAACACAAGATAGACAATCACCTTGAGGTAATTAAGCAAGTGTCGGCCATGACCAAACCAGGACCAAACCCACTGATGGACTTTTTCCAGAAATGGTTTGGGGGGTGGGGTACTATCCTAATGAACATTCTGATTGCTATTTGTGTAGGAATGATCCTACTGGAAGTATGTGTTTGCTGTGGCATTTCCTGCATGAAAAGGCTGATCAAAGAACTTATAGAAATGTCAGTTTCTGAAACTTTATATCAAAGTACTGAGTTTGAAGAACTGTTAAAAGATTGAAAATGCTTTCATAAGTTTAAATTGAATGACTCTCTTGACTGCAAATCCTAAGTGGGAAGAGTTTAGGAGAAGAAAAACCTGTTTATGCTTATTTTGAAAGTAGAATAAAAGTATTAAAAGCGGGGAAATGTCAGAAAAATATGTATTAGTGTATGTATTAGTAATATGCTCAGTGCATTTAAGGCTTGTAAAGGGTTAACACATTTATTCTATTTCACACTGCATAAATCTGTACAAATTGCAGAAGCTTTCTAACCTTGTATTGTCTTGAAATATGCTCAGCTATAATGCTTTGGAAATTTACAGGGAAGCAGATAATTTCTGCTTGTGTCAGGAAAATAATGAATAGAACAATATCACTTGTATTAATGTTATGAGAATTAGACAAGGAGTTCCGCTTGTGCTGTGAGAAAATATACAGCTGCAGAAGCTATAGATAATCAGAACAAAGACTGCTTGAAAATATGAACTGCAATCAGCATTTGCTTGTGCCTAAGTTAGAAAAGTACCTTGAAATGTAACACATATTAGAACTACACAATAGAAGCTTGTAACGGGCTAGAACCCACCAAGGCCAGGTTGTTTTTCTCAAAATGTTTTTCATAAATCCAGTCATGTCAGCAGAAAATCTGAGTAACATCTCCTGTAGAACAATACTGAAAGTTGTGTTTGATTACGTCAACCATAGAAGGCAATGTCTTGTAGAACAGTATAAGAATAGCATACTTCCTGTTAGTAGTTAGGCAAAATCCTGTATTTGCATGTTTTTGTCTCCTTGCAGCAAGTTATTAAATGTGCCTTATCTAAACCTTACATGTATTGGTCTTTGAAGTTTTTTCCTTTGACAATTACCATTAAAAAGAATGATATTAGAGGTAGGTATTAATCCAACATTTATAGAAAAGCGACTTTTTCCAACAGTTTCTTATACTACAGCAGCTGACATACTCCTTGGCAGAAACAAAACCAAATTAAAGGACAATTTGTTTGTCAAGATTGATGTATGATGACACTACTTTTGAGGCAGAAGTTGAATTCTTTAGTACATTGTTTTCAGCATGTGGTTATCATAATGATATGATTAAGAATGGAGTTTGTGAGGTGAAATCTCTTAGGTGGGCAAGATATAAACCCATCAGGTCTATATTATTTCAGCGAATGCTTAAAATAGTGAACATTGTTTAATCGACCCAATAAAGTCGAAATCCCTAAATCCCAAACACACGGAACAGCGATTTTTTTTCCCAGGGAAAAAAAATCACTGGGTCGTGTTCAGAACTTTGCCATTTCCTCCACTGTAGTGTGATCCCAGAGTTGGTATATTTAAGTAGGGGTGGTTGGGGGACAAAGCCTCCTGTTTATTTTGTTTTATTTTTTTACTTTTTTTTTACCTAACAGCAATTTTTTTCCCTGGGAAAAAAATCACTGTTCCTTGTTTTCAGGATTTAGGGATTTCGACTTTATTGGGTCAATTAAACAGCATTCACTATTTTAAGCATTTGCTGAAATAATATAAACCCAACCCATCTTGGATGGTTGAATTTTAACAACAAGATCCACTGAAAGTCAAGGGTGTTACTATCAAAATGCCATAGTTCTGGCCTTTGGGACTGCAAGTGAACCCATAAAAGACATGCTTTACAAGAACTGGAAACTTGTTACTGATTCTTGATGATAATTGATCTGGATAATAATTCTTGAAGGAGCTAAGGTCCAGGGTAAATGATTTTTTATTTTTTTAATTTTTAAATAATTTTTAAGTTGATAAATGATCCTGATGATAATTCTTGAAAGAGCTAAGGTCCAGGGTGGAACCCATGGTATGAACAAATGTGGTTCATGTAGTCAATGCAGATTTATATATGATAGAGAAAATATTATGACTGATTCCTATCCACAGCTGTTATCTAACAATGGTAGATTTTATTGCAACACCTTTGGGGTTATATATTTAGCTATGTGTCTCACCTGTTCTACGTTTTGCATAAGAAAAACTGAAAGGCAGTTGAAATTAAGAATTTGCAAACACAATTTATCCATTAGGAAGAAAGATCAAATAAATGCTTTGTTTAAACATTCCCTTATTTGCCAGGACTTTAAGAATTTTTTATTTTTTATTCTGGAAAAGGTACAAAAGATTCAGAGAGGTGGTCTACAGGAGGCTAGATTAGAATCTAGGGAATTATTTTGGCAACTTAAAGTGAATGCCACCTCCTCATCAGGGCTTAATGACAAAATATATTTAAATAGTATTTTGACATTGAAAGTGAACAAGATATGATTGCTGCTTAGAAAATACACAGTAAAATACAAGAAATATATATGTTTCAATGGCTTTAAACATGTATCATGTTTATACTGAGTATATAGTTTTGATGTAGTTGCTTCCCTTTTGATTAGTGCTTAAGTTTTTATTTTATTATTTTTGTTAATTGGTATAAAGAGGTCATTGGTTGAGAAGGGCCAATGGCATTGCTTTTCTATTATTTAAACCTGCATTTTTTGTGGTTATTAGATTCGGATATAGTTCCTATATGAACAAAAGCTATAAATCCAATTTGTTTAATGTGTTTTTTCACATGCTTAGAATCTTTGGATGAGAATACAGCATTTTCTTTTTATAGTGGATAGATATAGCTTACCTCTAAAATTCAAAATTCAAGATTTGCATATTTTTATCATCAGAGTTTGACATATTTCTCCATATGTTAGAGAAAGTCTATAAGGTAGTCCAGAATGGATACTACACTAAGCCAAAATGGTGTCTTGTTGAGTATCATTGCTCTCCAATATGTACTTTTTTTGCTTATCCTTTAATTTTCTCCAAGCCATGTTTGTACTACCAGATCCATTCAGAATGAACATCATACAGCAGGATGGACACCCATAAACCATTTTGTTGAGGTGTTTCTGTTAGCTGAAGCAGTCTCTTGGGTGGTCTAAAATTAGATTTCCATACTGCAACCTCAATCTAGCATGTAGTCACAATCTTGATCTGCTTTGGCACCTGGCTTCATGTAGACCAACTCAACTATTAAATGAACAATGATAACTGAGTTTACCAAAATTGTATCCAGTAACCCGTTGAAAAACAAAAAGGATAGGTGCTAAAAATGGATATTGGGAGATTATTAGGAGGTCTAGAAAGCTGACTGAAGTTTAGCTGTTCAGGAGTTACACAAACACAAGAATGTCACATAAGTTGATAGGTAAGTACTAGGCAATCAGTCTGTAGACCATTTCAAACCTAGTCAAAAAACCCAATTCAAGATTCTCCTCTAGCCTGAAGGAGAGCAAGACAAGATAGACCGGGAGAGAACTCCAGGCTGCCCATCCAGTTATCTAAGTCTGCCTTGAAGGTGGCAAGGGTGCTACTCTGCTCGACATGTAGTGGAAGTTTGTTCAAGTGGTAAAGGACACACTGGGATATGAATCTATCACAACAATGTGTGTTATTTATCTGCTGATGAAAGTTTAGTTCCTTTAACCGAGTATTTGATATACGATTAGTTCTGAAAGCAGTAGAATAGCAGTTAAGACTGGAGAATACATAACTCAGAAACAAGCTTTAAAATCACTTTTAGAGATATTGCTGACATTAACTGAAGGAAGTAGAATGAACAAAAGACCCTCAACAGTTATTTGACCATCAGGTAATAAGGATTTGCATTCTTAACTTTTGTAAGAAAGTAAGATGATATACGTTCTACCATGTATTTGATTACAACATAGATTTTCTCCCCAAGCATATTTTATTAATATTAGTATGATAGAGAGAAAAATTAAGCTCCAAAATGACATCTAAACATTCTTTTTATTATTAATTTATCTTACATATTTATATCAACTGACTTGGTGGTAGATATACTGCTTAAATGCAATATGTGCAGTCCCACTGAGCTGTCTACAGACTGCTTGCCTAGTACTTACATATCAACTTATGTTTGACAGAAATAAAAAAATGATAACATAGAAGCAGAGAAACACAGAGAGAAAGAGAGAAGGAGGAGATTAACATGAAACATGAAAGTGTCATAAAAGTACAACAGCTTCATTCAGCATTGCAGCGATTCTTTCTGACTGCAGTAATGAAAAGCAATACACTTGTCATGCTAATCAAAGTGATATCAAAGGGGCAGTGATAGCTGCTGAACAGCTGTCATGCTGTATGCTTCAAAGGCTTTACCTTTTTTATCTCAGCAGATCACACAAATATATTATCCTCTTACATGCAGTCCTGCTGAACCAATGTTTTGGACTAGTACATGTGTCCAGGCACAACAAAATAGAAAAAGGGGAAGAATAAACTCCCGTCTGAATTCATATTTATTTTTGCTCATTTTCAGGCTGCTCTAAAATCACACCTCAAAAGAGAGATACATAGTGAAAGAAAAACAAAAATAAAAAAAGAAGTCTGATTTATTTGTAACCTTTTTCTTTGTGGATCTTTGGTTACAGCAATGTAGACATTTCTGACTTGCAGGTTAAACAGCTACACTGACACAGGTCAGTACGTATGCAACCAATAAGCTCTTCCACTGTAGCCCCAGTGAATTAAATTCTTTTACAGAGCTCAGCCCAGCAGGAACATGAACGACAAAGTCCAGGACATAATACTTAAACGGTCCTTATTCTTCACAGAAGAACTTAAAATTTTAGCTTAATTGATTGGCAGGACTATTAAAGAAAAAAGCAGACTAGCTTACATCCCATTCAGAAAAAAGCAAACCTGCTTGATATAATCACAGATTCAGATTTCAAGGCTGCAAGAATCCATGCATGTCCCTTAGATCCGTCAACAACAATCTGCAATCACAGTCATTGCAGGGAGCCACAGAAAGCAACTACTCAGGTTGTAACACAGTGGGAGATGAGGTAGGATGTTCTTATTCCATAATTCAAAATATAACCTTCATATTATCGGCAAATAATGAAGGAGATGTGGGAGGAGGAAAAAAGGAGAACAGCTGTGGAGAATACCAGTTACTAGGCTAGGAAAATCAGGGAGTAGTAATACTGTTAAATACTGGGAAAAACAAACCAAGGCTAATATAATAAAGTTAATATTTAGTGATTTAAAAGGACAATAAGTTATGTGAGGGAGAAAAAAATCAGTTCCAGCTAATCTCAGAATCTCTTATAGATTTATTTAGACATAATATAATTAATACTATTGCCTTATACCTCAAAGTTCAGCAGAAAGGTGTGTAGGTAGTACTTTATGTGTACAGACTTAAGTATAACAATTCTATTGATATGTGGCTTGACAGAAACTTAATCAATACATTGCAGCAGCATATTAAGTTGAATGTTCCAGTGTTTTTGGGCATGTGCTGTGAAGGTCTTTGGTCAGACTCCCTAACAAAGATGTCTTTACAAGGTGAGATTCCCCCAGTTAGTTTACCATCAATTAGTCTACATCTGTAAACCCACAATCAGGCTGCACATATGTAGTCATTTCTAACATTTCGTTTTTAGTAGATATGACAACTCAAAACATAAATATAACACAGTGTTTACAGAAAATACAACTCCATCACAGAGTGCAGTTTCAGGTTAAAATCATGGAAGGAGGCTAAGTTTCCTGAACACTGAAAAGCTAGAAGTTCCCTTCACAACAATGGCAACAAGACAAAACGTGACAATTACCAACTTGTCACCTGGAAATTTTGTCTGAGCTGTAAAGCATGTTGTGGAACTGTTAATTTATAATAGCTTGAAGCCAGTATGATATTATACCTAATGTAACATAGCTTCACAGCAAGGAATGTCAAGACAGACAAGTCCATTGTATCTCTTTGGGTAACCCAGGTACTGAATCTGAAATGGGCCCAGGAGTTAGTGACAGAGACGTTTCTGTCAAAGCCTCTGACATAGTACTTAAATTAGTGAGTAAGTCATAAAATGCATGGGCAGCCCCTGGTACTTGACTGCTGAACTGTAACCCACCAAAAAAAAGTTTAATATATGTGCTTTTTTTTAAGTAGCTAATTTTCCTATTCTGATTTGTATTAAAAGAGTAAGCTGATTCGGCTGGCCAATTTTTAAAACAGCCCAGGATTTATGCATATGCTTCATATAGAATATTGTGATTATGTCTAATTACAGATCTTCCTGCCCTTGGGTGACATGCCAATGTTTTTTCTAAGTGGACTAAACTTGGGTTGCTAGCTCAAGTAGTAAGCAGTCTTTCCAATGGCTCAGGGTGCATGAAGTGACTGGTGACTGAGGCAGCCTGAATCAAAACTGTAAGAACGCAAAGAGATATGTGATCTAGACTGAAGTGTGGCAGAATTTATTGCTGTTATTATTACTGTTATTAGTAGTAGTATTAGTATTATCATCATCATCATCACCATCATTATAGCTATGAATTCCAATGGGCCCCTATATCTATTATATGGCATATCCCCCATAGCTGTCCCTGTGAATATATTATGCTATAACAAAATTCTCCTTTATCTGTCATTGTCATCCTTGTAGGCTATATAGTATACAGTCTATAGTTCTATGTCATGTGCTCACAGGTGTCTGCATGTTTGGAGGATGAGATAAATGGCTGAGACTGGACAATTTAAGCCCTGCTGAAAATGATGGTCTGTTACAGACACATAGAACACACAGATGGCGCCTGCTGGGGAGAAGAGTGCTGACCAGACAAGAGTCCCTTATATAAATATCATGGAGGCCAAAGCTGCGCATTACAGCAATGCTGTAGATGTGTTTTTTGACATGCATGTCTGAGCCAAGGTAAAGGCAAACTCTATAACAGCTGAAAGATCAGCCTTGGGGGGGTGGGACCCAGGAGTTGCAGGCTGAAAAAGCCTAAGAACTTTCTGCTGTTCCTACAGAGGAGCAACATTTGTAGGATTATCCATGGAGGAATAAATACTGGCTTGAGGATGAAATCACTCTCATATGTTTCTGGTTGATGCACTAGCTTAGTTCCACGTTCAGCAGATTTTTGTACACCAGCATCACAAGCAGAGATTATTGGCTGACCAGATATTCTACTTAGGTTTTCTTAAAGGGATATCAAATGTCCAGCAACATCAGGATTGTAGCTCAGATATCTTAGGACTGTATGGTATATATTGTGTGGATAACATTAGCATCCATGCTACAGGGGCACAGTTTAACACTGATGCACATGCCCACTCTGTTGCATATTTTGTTGTATATTCACAAGTCATAGAACTGCTGCTCTAACATCTGTAAAGGCAAGGTGGAAGATATCAGGCAGATTCTGAGAGTTGTGCAAGGGCTAAAGCTAACAGACGATACTTTGAAACAAATGCTTACATCATAGTCTAATAACACAGATATACTCTCTGTCTCCATCCTGAGCAGGTATCCATCCATAGTACAGCGTGAAAATGTGACCACACACTGTACTATGGATGGTACAGGGTGAAGACGTGACCTCACACTGTACTATGGATGGTACAGGGTGAAGATGTATCCTCACCCCCAGATGAAAATAAGAATGTATAGTCTGAGTGCTCACCATCCCCAGTGGAGCAGGGGTCTTCAGTGGCTCTGAGCATGAATGAAGCTCAGCCTGTGGCTGCACCAGCATATGACCACACTGTACCTGGTGTAGATATATCCATAACTGAACAGATTCACAGGGATGCCTGGCATTGTTGCATGTCACAGCTGGCTGTGACATAGGTGTGGGACTTAGAATTAATCAATAGATGTGATGGAGTATCATTCAGGAACAGTCTGCTGCAACTCAGTACAGCATGGAGCTGACTAATGAGTTGCATGATACTCATCTGCTGGACAAGCTCTGTGGTGGCACATACTGCTCCCATCTCCATACATATATAGACTGTCACCCTCACCGCCCACCATACCTCATTACTTATTTTCTCAAAAATTCTGAACAAAGCCAGCAATAAGGTGGGGACAAAGGCCCAACATCTGGGCAATTTTTAAATATTACTGTAATTCATGTACAGAGATAATAAGATAATTTGTTTTGCATCAACATGCATTTTCTGAACAAAGTTTGAACTTTTAATTTACCTTTACTTTTTCTGTAAACTGGCTAGAATTTATCTACATATTAAAACATTGTCAAATAAGTTGTATTGATATTTAACCAATTTTTTCAGAGTATGTCTAATTTGGTATATTTTTTTTAATTGTAAATGTTTTGTATTATTTTTGAAGATTGTAAAATTAGTGTTCTTAAAATGGGCACATTCTCAATCAGACTTTACCAGTAATGAAATGTAAATAAATAAATAAATACATAAATAAAATCAAAGAAATATGAAACTAATGTCCGTTATTAATGACTAACTGTAATCCTCCATGATTTACCAGAAAATCAGAACTTTTATAAGGGACAGGGCAATATATGAGGGAAAATCTGGAACATTCTACAAAATCAGCAATAGCTGAAAGGTATGCTGTCCATACTAACAGTGCTTCCCATGTTTGGGGTATAGTATATACAAGTGGTAACAAATAGGAAGCCCATCATAGGATACACAATCCCCACCTGAGTTTGAAAGTGCATGAGACTCTGCTATCCTTTGTTCTGAGTGGACAGAGCACACAGATTCCATTGACAGGGCACCACATGAATCAAAACATTCAGTCTGCCTCCTCACCAGCAGGTTCATAGATTTGTAGATTATTACTAGACTAACAGCCCAGTGGGCCTTTCTAAACCTAGCCAAGTTTTCCTGAAAGAATAATGATGTCCTGGATCAAACAGGACATTGAAAGCCAGACATTTATAAGCTACCTCTGTCAGTAAGCGATATGGATGCTAGGCCCAGTATAAATTTCCTACTCCCCATCGATTGGTCTAGGTTGTGTTTACACTGGGTAGTAGATGAACTCAGATTTACATGGATGGGAAGCCTGTTCCATAGGGGGGCAGTCTCTGGGGGCAAATATCTGTCTCTCCAGCATGCTGTGTTTAAGTCACAGACAAAATTCAGGTCCCTAGCGCTTATATCTCTGGTACTCTTTGACTTACGGCTATGCAGGAGATTCATAAGTATGGGGTTTGCGGATGCCTTGTAAGCCAGGTATAAATTACCCTTCAGTAATCTATAGGAGACTGAGTAGATGGAAAGGGCTTTAATGTGCTCTGAATAAGGCAGGTTTGTTATGCCTTTTATTCTTTTTGTAAGGAACCTCTGAGGTCGCTGTAGTTGCTGCATATCCCTGGTCAGGTAACATACCAAAGGGAGCATTGTACTTATGATTGAGCTGATAAGGGTAGAATACAGTGGGATAATGACATCCATACCTCTCAACTGTACAGATTTTCGCAGAATGTCCAGATTTTTGCTTTATATTATTGTTCCGTTTTTCATAAAATTTAGTTTTTTTTCTGGAAAATTAGTGGCAAATCATTAATGACTGAAGTTAAAAAATAATGACAAACATTTGAGTTTCAGACTTCATACCCTTCAGAAAATTCATGCTAATGCAAAACCTGTTATTCTATCAACTTTCTAAGTTTGTGAGGGCAATATTTAAAAATTGCCCCTATTTTTGGGCCTTTGTCCCACTTTTATTTTTAGCTTTGCCCAGATTTCTTGCTTTAAGAGGTTGAGAGGTATGATGACCTCCTTGGACCTAGATGCCATGCCCTTACTTATAAGTTGCTCAACATAAAACAATTTCCCCAGCATTGTGACCACATGTTGGTTGAATATAAGGCTACTGACAATGTGTGTACCCAGATCATTGACCACTGGGCCAACTCTTATGGGTGTATTATCCACATGGTAATTAGCCGGGATAGCTGACTTCCCAAAGGGTACAATTATGCATTTCTTAGCACTGAGTTTAATACCATGGCGTTGGCACCATTTGTTAGTCAGAGACAGACCTTCTTGAAGAATGCTATTGTCTGGAGGGGAGGCATTGATAACCCCCAGGTTGCAATTATCTGCTAACTTAGCAATAAACCTTCAACATTTACTGCCATTTCAGAGGAATAGATGTAAAAAGGAGCAGACCCAGTATGAAGACTTGGGGGAGTATACTAGTGACTGGCCACTTGGTGGAAGTGGTCTCACCTATTTTGACCTCCTAGGTCCAGTAAGTAGGTGATAAAAGGGTTTATACCTAAATTAGAAGCTTGCCTATAATACCTGAGTGAGGCATTGAATCAAAAGCCTTTGTCAGGTCGAGGTAAGCTGTCTGCACAGTCTTACCTTCATCCAATACTTTGGTGGCTCTCTCAAAAAAAAGTCCACCTCATTTAATAGGCTTGACCTTCCTTTAAAAAAGCTAAACAGTGATGGTTCCAGCATTTGAAGGGTACCTATGTCCACATTTATCATATCCATGATGATTCTTTCCACGGCCTTACATATGAGACTGGTAAGACTTATGAGCCTGTAGTTACCCACATCTGTGGTTGGACCTCTTTTGTGCAGGGGAATCAAAATGGCTGTAAAGAGATTTTCTAAATAGCTCAGCATATGCTGCTGTGTTTACTGAGTTTAAGGGGGCTTGGAATTTAGCCAATGTGTTGCTTAGTAGAAAGAGAGGTTAGCCTTGAAATAGTTCCTAAAGGTTTTTGGTATTGCTGAATCCCTGGTTTTAATTTTTTTTTTCAAGTAATACTGCCTTATGGTCAGATCTGATGAGCGAAGATATTACATTGGATGATAAACATCAGCCCCCCCCCCCCCATGTTCATGACTACAAGGTCAAGGATGTTTGCACCTCTGGTAGGAGAATGTACCAACTGCTCCAGGATGTTGGTATTAACAAAGTTTAAGAGTCTCTGGGCTTGTGCATTAGAAGTGGTATAGGATTCACAATCTGTAGACGGGTAGTTGAGACTGCCCCATGAATATCATATTGGGTTGAATAGTGAGGGACTCTAGTACATTGAGATAGATAGTATGGGTTTCCTGGGATAGGGAGGGGGACTTAAAGCTTTCAAAGATGTGGTACAACACCCTGTGTATAGTGAGTTGCACATGTATAACTTGCATTGCTGGGATACTCTCAAGACTTTAAACCATGCCTCCATTACTACACAGATGTCTACACTCTTTAGGGAGAGGAAAGCTTGCAGGGAGTGGAGTTTCTTGTTAAGACTTCTAGTATTGAGCAGTACCACCTTCAGATATTCCTTCATAGGTTCAGTTAAGTCTGTAGGTTTATTAGTTTGGCATTGCCTAAACAAGGCACTATGGGGGTGGAAAAAGTCTTTGCCAATATCTGAAAGCCTAGAGGGGATAAGTACAGAATATCCCTTGAAAATCAAAGTAATTGGTCAGCCATATCCTCCCAAGCCATCAAATATTGTTCCTCCCTGGACTGCCACCAGAAGCTATGCCAACATCAATCGTTTTCTGTTGGTAATGCGACATCATCCTTGGAGAAGGTAGTATGCTGCTCAGTGATAGGCTCATACCTGCCTGAGACATACAATCAGAGATCTCGATTATGTCTCTCTTCATACGGTCAAGGGAGATATGTCTCAGGTCACAAACACCCACATGGACTATGACAGAGTCATACTGTTACCTGTGGTTCAATGACCTGAATGCCATGTGACGTGATGAATCCTAACCCCAGATAGGATGCTAATCATGACTCTCTCCTTACTCAGTCTGGTGAGGAGGACATTGGTGTGCCTCACTATAGAATCACCAATGCACCAGGACATTTGGCTGTGCACTAGTTTGCATTAAGGGCTTAACAGTAGAGGCACTGGATACAGTTTTACTATATGTAGTTCTTGGTGGTGTTTTAATGGGGTGTTTACATGATGGTTGAGGAGCCTTTCTTTGTTTGCTTTGTGCAGGAGGTCCTAGTGTTTTAGAAAGGTTACATGTAAGTGCCTCAGCATACGTAGCATTATGTGTAGAGTCTTTACCCTGTGTGGTAGGCATGGTGCAAGTGTCACTGACAACCTCTGTTGGACGAGTTTTGGTTGTATGAGAGAGTTTTGCCTCCAGCATTAAAGCACATTTGCACCTCTCACATACTTTATCTGTTTTAGTAAGAATAACTGGGTTGTCTGTACATGAGGCAATTGCTACAATGCCTCAGAATACTGATCTTAAACAGACTAGCCACAGAGAGAGTCTGGAACTGCATATCCATGGCTACTGATCTACTAGGGAGGAGTAAATATTGAATAGGTCAATAAGACAAGGAACTTGCTGAGCAATGCTCAGCTATGTGCACACTAGATGCCATAGTAGTTAAAAAATATATATCTAGACAGTAATGCCACAAGTGCATAGATCACAAAACTTCTTAATGCAAAATAACTGGTTAGGAGAGGAAGTGCTTAAACCAGAACTAAGACACTTTTAGAATAACAGATGCAATAAGCCTTCAACCAGCAGTTCCCAGCTCAGAAGGTAGTAGGCTGTCCTCTACCATCACAAAAGTGTAGACCACAAACCTTTTTAATGTCAACTGGTTTGGGCCCAGGAGCTTAGAATAGCAGGTACAATATGCCTTCACCAGCAATTTCCAGCTCAGAAGAGAACAGGCTACCTTCTTCTCCCACAAAAATGTAGTCAATAAACTGTAATGTAAAATAATTGACATGGAGTCCAAGCACTTAAACCAGAAGTAAGACAGTTAAAAAAAAACAAATAGAATAAGCCTTCAACCAGAAATTTCCAACTCAGACATGTGTCAACTACCTCTCCTGCCACAAGAGTGCAGTCCACAAACTTTCCTTATATAAGATAACTAGTCTAAAGCCCAGGTGCTTAAATCAAATTTAAGAGGCTTAGAATAATGGTTACAATGTAACAGAGATACCAACAAACAGTAATAAATGCAGCAGATTAAATTCAACTGAACACTTTCAGAATGTACAGGAAAAAGATAAATCAACTAGGAAGACATATAAATACAGTAAAAGTAGCTGAATAATGTGTGTCTTTGTTTAGTGAGTGGGAAGGGAGGAAAAAGAAGACAATTCACATTTAACAGACTAAGTTGGAGGGCCTTCCCAGCTGATCTCTCAGTTTTCAGTAGAATGAGCTGATGAGATGGGACATGGGGATTGCCCAAAATCAGATTTATAGTAGGGGCAGGCAACTCAAAAGCCACCAAGTTTAAAAGTACAAGAGCAGAAGAGCAGGTGGGTGGGAAAAATCAAATGCAGATGGAGATCAGCAATAGTCAGGCAGAGAACAGAAACTCAAACTAGCATTACAGCTAAAAAAGATGCCACTAAATCTTTGTAGTTAAATGAGGAATACTATTTCCCAGCTCTTCCCACTAATTAGCTGGATGTTATTCACTGTCTACAAAAGAATTCTTTTCTAACTGATCTTAGCCAACAAAAAACTTAAAACAAAACAAAATATAATATAAGAAAAAGATAAAAATAAAAGTAATCTAACCTTAAATGAATAACTTCAATCCAAAATCAAATACAGACAGAGATCAGCAATAGTCAGACATAGAACAGTAAGCCAAATGGGTCATGTATTTATTTATTTTTTTATTTTTCCTGGTAAGAATGCCCTGTAACATAAGCATACTGACACCCCCACACCTCCCACACCTCAGATATACAGAGGCAGCAGAACAGAGTTTTGAGCAGATCAAACACACAATGTACAATATTGCTGGTTTGTACATATGCAATGTTTATTCTGGACTTTGGCCAGTTTATTGAGTTCTGCAACAGTTTCATAAGTCTGTGCATTATCTCCAATGGAGTATTATCATTTGGGGGTTAATATATTTTGACACTATAAATGTGATCACATGCATTAAAACTGGCCATGTTAGCTTCACATAATAACTAGAAGACACTCTGGAATGTAGCTATGCAAGACGTGGTGACATAGTTGAGATATGTGCCATATATGTAAATCTTGCTAACTGACCGAGTGCTGTGCATGCACAATATGATCCTAATTGCATCACAAACAACCTGGAAGTTCATAGAATGATAGCCTTTCATGCACACCATCCTATATAATGTGCATTGTATGCAGTTTATGGCACCCAGTACCTTAGGGTAATCAGCAATATCATAGAAGGTATGGCAGATATTAGCTATATCCTGTGGTATGCTAGGAAATGATATATGTTTCTACACATGTAAAGGCATTACATTGTGTAACTTGCTGATTATTGTACAGCTGGGGAATTGTGAGATACCCAAGCTGCTCATAGTTGGTCTCTAGTAGTTCATTTAGATAAAATAGAAAATGAATACATAGCGTGGTCTTCAAAGTATAGGGAGGCCACACATTCTTAAAGATTCTGTGTGTGGATAGCACATCAGTCAAGGTCTGTAGAATCTCCCTTCTGCTCTAAAGCAATCTATTATCTCTGATCAGTTTCCCCTACAAACTCCTGAAATACAGCTCTATGTTCACCTCACATATATTTGCATATTATTATAAGGACCTAATTGCACTTCCTGTATTGCACATTTGAGCTCAGTGCATTGTAGTACAATGTGGAACTACAAATTACTGCTAGTCTGAATCAGCCTGATGCCCACACAAATATATGCTGCCCCCATACTGTGCAACTTCTATATAAATCTCATATATGTGTGTAGGCATGTATGTGTATGTGTGTTTGTGTGTGTGAGAGAATGTGTGTGTTTTAAACTAAATACAGAAAGCAACTTATTTGACTAGAACTATGGCATTTGACTTAGCATTTTAATAGACAGAACACATATTTTAGCAGTTTAGCACTAATCTGGAATAATAATCTCAACTACCCAAGCTTCATTTCTCTAAATTGAGCTGTAACATTTTTCACTGCACTTTATACTAATGAAGAAGTAACCTACAGTGGTTTAAAATAATTACGAAAATCAGTATTTGACATTGTACTGCTTTCTGTCCAGACCTGAGACTTGTGGAGATGTGACATTCTGCTTAGCATTTTATGAGATGAAATACCCATGCACAAAATCCAGCAATATTCTGTGATAATAGTCACTATAACCCAGTGGCGGCTCATGATATCGGACTGCAGGACTGTAGACCCCCGCCGGCTGTGAACCACAATGGTACAATCCAATAACTTCCTCACAGCTCACATAGAAAGTGAATCTGGACTGCTGCCTTACCAGTCCGGATTCAGGAAGAAGGCAACAGACTGCTGATGTCCCAAAAGTCTATGTGGTTCTAACCACATAGACTGGAAGGGGATCAGATTGCAAGGTCAGCAGTCTTGGAACATTTGCAACCGGGAAACCAGAAGTGTGCATTCCAGCACACACAAACACAGATAAGCTGATCTTCAGGATGAAGCTGGTGCTGTTTGGCTGTTATTTTGTCATCATTGCTGTTTGGATTGTATTAGAGCCAGCCCAAGCTGTTTGGATTGTATTAGAGCCAGCTTTGGGTTATTTTTTTATCATCATTGCAGGTACTGGAGTTTATGTTATCACAAGCTGTTTAGATTTTATTTTAAGTGAGTGTGTGTGTGGGTGTGTGGGTGTGTGGGTGTGTGTGTGGGTGTGTGTGTGTATGTGTGTGTGTGTGTGTGTGTGTGTGTGTGTGTGTGTGTGTGTGTGTGTGTGTGTGTGTGTGTGTGTGTGAAATGCCCCAGTTGATTTATACTGGTGGCTATAGAGAGAACTCAGGATACCTGGTGGTGGTAGTTAGAGAATACCTCAGGCTTGAACTCTGTACTCTGGATGCAGGTAACAAGAGCCTGAATTCCCTACCCACCATCTGTGATATCTTTGCATATTTTTGCCTCATATTTTATTCTGTTCTGTTCCTCATAAAATCTGTGGTTTCTGAAGTTTCAATTTCTTAGGTAGTTGATGGTGCAGTGGTAGCATTGTTACCTCATAGCTAGAGGCTTTCTGGTTTGATTCTTGGCTGGGGTGCCTTCTGTGTGAAGTCTGCATGTTCTCCCTGTGTTTGTCTGTGGGGTTTCTGTGATGTCCTCCCATGTTACAAAAATCTGTGCTGACAGTATTTCTCCCTGGGCCTCTGCTGGAAAGTGACTTTTGTTCCAAGTCAGACTTTCCTGGTTAATAAATGTTAAATAAATAAAATTGACAGGCATTTGAATTTCAGACTTCATATTCTTCAGAAAGTACATAGTAACACAAAACCTTTTATTCTAGCAATTTTCTAAGGTTATAAGGTGAATATTTGAAATTTGTCCCTATTTTTTGGGACTGCATTCCCCCATTATTGGCTTTGTCCAGGCTTTTTGTGCTAAGGTTGAGAGCTATGGTGAGAACTGAATTCACTGAATATGTTTGAGGGCTGTATTCTCCCATTACTGGCTTTGTACAGGTGTTTTGTGCTAAGAGATTGACAGCTATGGTGAGAACAGAATTCACTAAATGGCAGGCATTTAAGTTTTAGTCTTCCTCTAATTTGACATAGTGGTATGTTGCTCTTACTGTTTTGTACAGGGTCCTGGGTTCAAGACTTGGCAGTGAAATGTATGGCGATAGTACAGCATCTTATATTAGCAACTTTCCAAGATTATACAAGCAATGTTTAAAATGTGTCCCTGGTTTGGGGGCTTTTGCCCCCCACCAATACATTTTGGCTTTTTCCAGATTTCTTGTGCTGCAAAGTTGAGAGATACATTTTAGGGTTAAGTACATTTTATAAGGAACTGAGAGCTGCAGGGGAAGAGAAGTTTAGTTCTGCTTATGCTGAGTCTGCTTGTATTGCTAATAGCACAACAGGCAGTGTACTTGCTTTTGATGCAGAAGGCTGTGGGTTCTACTCCCACAAGGGGTTGATGCTGCCATACTGAAAATGTCCTCTTTGGTGAAAATACAAGCGCTTTATTTGTAGATGAAACAATGACATATAAAGTTGTTTGCTAGCAGCAGCCTCTTCATTAGTTACAGATCTCTTTTATGTGGACTTTTATAGATGACTTTTACTTTTGCAAAGATTGTGCATATTTACTGATACTGGTGGATTGTAGAAGTTTGAGTAGACTTTTATGATGGACATTTTCTTAATTGGGCAGTTTTTGTCATTATTGGTGCATGCATTTTGTTTCATTGTTTACTGGAAAAATGTTCAAAACAATAAATTTAAAACACCCTCTAACAACTGTACTGTATTATTCAAGGAATATAATTTAATACAATCAGGAAGGTGTATCACACAACACATATATATCTTGTATGCAAGGGGCCTATCATTTAAAAAGAGCCCAAAGTTAATATTTATACTAGCCAAATTAATTTTTTTTGAATGTGGATTTCAATGCTGTTTCAATGAATGTGAGTTTCAAGGGCTGAGAAGTTTTAATGCTGTCTATTTTCAGTGTGAGACTGCATTGTATTGTTTAGCAGATGTCTTAATGTTTGTGCTGTAAAACGCAAAATAAAACTTTCAAATGAAATCCAAATCATCGTAGAAGTAAAGCAGTACGCACATTACAGTGTTTATGGTAAATGGGGCGAAAAAGCCTAGTAATGGGACATTGGAATGGCTGCAGGGGGGAGGCTCCATTCGACCATGATTTTGTGAGGGGCAAGGGTGGCAAACCCAAAGATGGCCCTGGCTGAACTATACATCTCAACTGTCCAGATTTTCATAGAATGAATAGATTTTTGCTTCTTATTTTTGGTTTGTTCCTCAAAACATTTGTGGTTTTCTGGAAAATCATTTAGGAATTAAGTCACTAAATAATTTCAGACATTGAGTTTCAGACTTTATAACCTTCAGAAAAATGCATGCTAAAGCCAGACCTGTTCTTCTATCAACTAAGTTTATACAAGAGAAATTTTTAATACTGTTTGTATGTTCCCCCAATATATTTGGCCTTGTCCAGATTTCCTTTGTTAACAGGTTGGGAGGTACGTGTAAATAAATTGCTTTATAGAATTAGGCATATTCAAACCTCTCAATTGTCCCTGATTTTGGCTCAAAATGTTTCTCTCCCTCTTATACTCCCTCCACAAAATGGCAATTTTGGAAGAAAATGTGGAGGCTTTACAATTAATAAATACCTGTAATAATCAGAGTTATAGATTACTTTTATTTCAAAAATGCATGTAGATTCATTTATTTTGTCAGCTGCTCATGTTAACAGTACTAATATTAAAAAGTGTCCTTTCTTTGACAGATTGTGTGGCTACTTTATATTTTTGCATCACATTTTTGATCCATTTTTCATAAAATTGTGCTTTTCTGACAAATTAGAGGCCAATCATTAAAGATTGAAGTTAAAAAATAATGACAGACATTTGAGTTTCAGATTTCTTACCCTTCAGAAAATTCATGCTAATGCAAGACCTACTATTCTATTAGAAAGTTTATAAGAGCAATATTTAAATAGTGTCCTTATTTTTGGGCCTTTATCCCACTTCTATGTATGGCTTTGTCCAGATTTCTTGCTCTGAAATTGAGAGGTATGACAAATGTGTCAGGGCCATCACAGTCAGCCAAAGACATTTCAAATTGTGACATACTTGTTGCACCCCACTCCCCCATGTAGTGACTCTGGATGTGTCCAAGCAAGGCAAGGAGCAGCTATGCAGTGTAAGTGTGCAGAGTATCCCGCCATCCAAGGTCGACACAAGTACTATAGTGGCTTTTCATCTGTCCTGGCTTAAATTTGCAAAATGTTCTTTTCTTTCATATTTTATAATGTTGATTTATGCTTCTTATTATGCAGAAAGTGCCTGTTGCTCTGTGTTTAAGTAGCAATGCTTTCATGATCATCATGTAAGCTTGTCTGAGATTGTAAGATGCAAGAAAACTTTAATAATCATACTGTTAAAGAATTACCAACATTGAAAGCCTTTTTTGTTGTTGCCATGCAGGAATATTTACATAACTAGATAACTTATAAGCCTTGGGTATTGAAGTTCATATGACAGTATTTGTAATAAAGGAAAGAATTACAGTATTTTAAGAAGCTAATTACCTTTGTTGGAGACTTGCAGTCATCTCTGCAGGCTTTACCCATAAACTAAGCAGAATACCAATCTATCATGTGTGGTCCATAACCTGTGCAGTAATCCTTTAAACAATCATCTTGAGCTTGTTTCTTGTTTGCTGTTCATGTTTTCCCCATCAAACAAGTAGATAGTTGTTGTCAGGCAGCAGGTCTTTTTTGGATAAGAAACATTTTTATAAGTGGGGGTATCACAGAGATTGCTACTTTCAACATGTTACTAGGTACTTTTATAAAGCTGAATATAAATTTTAATTAGAACTGCAGTGCAAGGAGAAGTGGTTTGAGTTGAGTGCTGCTTGTTTTTCTTATACTTGATTTTGACTGGCATTCCAGTAATGTATTTAAAAAGTAATTTATTTTTTATGCCTTGTAACCTTTTTTTCCAATCTAGATATTAAGTAAGCTGTCATGCAGCCAATGCATTGAAATATTTTTTTTCTTCTACACTTCATTTTTGTCTTGATTGGACTGTCATAATGACAGTTTGGCACCCAGAGCAGCGTATTTATTTAAAGTTCCAGTTTTTGTGGTTTTTGATCATAGCCCCTCACCTTTCTAGTTGGCCACACCACTTCCCATTGGCCCCACCCATTCAGCTGTCTCCTGCAGCCCCCCCCCCTTTGATTTGAAGTCACTAGCTGCCACTGCTATACCCAAACTGTATTTTTCAACTGGAGCTCTTCCATATAGGGGAGTTTAGTTGATTGAATGCCATGGTTCCTTTAAGACCGTTGCTGAAAGCCAGGACATTAGCTTATTGACTAATTGTTTTTTACCATGACTCAACTAGAAAATCAAAAAAAACTTGAAAATTTGCTCACTTTTAAAACATTATTTTCAACAAAAGCTCATACCTTTGCCAGAAAGTTAACATTCTGGGCTCAGATTTTCAACATATCATGTATATTGAACCATTAGCTGAACTAGGGCACTGAATTTGCCCTAGAATGTAATTTATGAAAATGAATGCAAAATAACTTTTACAAAGGGAATTTCATAATGACACACAACACTTTGATGGAAAAATGACTACCCTGAAAATTTCATACCAAAATTCAACTTAATTAAATAGCATACCATCTATGAGTCACTACCACCTGAACAATGAGTCTCAGTTTGTGCAATTTATATTATAAATGCAGTTTAAAGAAATGACTGTGACAAAGTATTTATGAAAGGAAAATTGCTTGAGATCACACAACACTCAAAGAATAACCATGCACAGCAATCATTTGGTTAAAATAAGGAGAGGAACTGTTCTACATTAAAATATACAGCAAAACATGTACTTATCATACACAAACTAGTAAACATAAAATTAAACCTACAATAAATAAATAATAATTATAAGACTCTACTATGTGCTGTACATGGTACAAGAATTTCTGCAAGTCTACACCATGCATTAAACAAAAGAGCCAAATGTCAGCATAACTAACATAGAATACAAAGCATCGACAATGCAAATATTGAAATGTAAGTACACATATGACAAGCACTGACCTCATGCATGAAACATTAAAGTAAAAAAAGTAACAAAAAACTGTTTTTTGCAGCCCCTTCATCTTATGTGCCCCTGCTAATTGTGTTTACTAATTCCATGATCACACAATGTTAGCTGAAGTTCCCATTCCCCATCCCCCCAAGAATTGTTCAGTCTTGTACACCTGTCTACCATCTGCTAAGTGCCTAAATTGTGTTGACTAAACTGATGTCACCTCAGACTAGATTCAACCATATCTGGGTGCCATATACATATGTGTGTATATATATATATATATATATATATATATATATATATATATATATACATATATATATATATATATATATATATATATATATATATATATCGAATGCCCATATCACTGACTTTCACTTTGCCAAGTTGAATTGACTGAGAAATTAGAAGACCGACATCCGGAACACCGATATTCCACTCTAGGTAAGAAATCACTTGGCCATCATGTTGAACTTTGCCCCTTACCCCCGCGGTAGTGCGATCCCAGAGTTGGTATATTTAGTTAGGGGGTGTGGTTTACTTTTGTTTATTTTTTTTGTTTTTTTTTTCAGGCTGGCCAAGCAGTTACTTACCTCGAATCAGAAGTTGGTGTTCCGGATGTTGGTCCATTCGTCTCAGCGAAGTGAAAGTCGGTGATGTGGATGTTCAGGTGAGTGAAGTAGATATATATATATATATATATATATATATATATATATATATATATATATATATATATATACACACACACACACACACACACACACACACACACACACACACACACACACACACACACACACACACACACACACACACACACACACATATATATATATATACACACACACACACACACACACATATAAAAATGCACACACATTATTATTTTTATATATATATATATATATATGAAATAATAATGTGTGTGTATTTTTATATGTGTGTGTGTGTGTGTGTGTGTGTGTGTGTGTGTGTGTGTGTGTGTGCGTGTGTGTGTGTGTGTGAGAGTATGTGTGTGTGTGTATGTGGGTGTGTGTTAGTATATGTAAAAGTATAATTACACACAAATACATACACATACAGATGTGTGTGTGTGTGTGTGTGTGTGTGTGTGTGTGTGTGTGTGTGTGTGTGTGTGTGTGTGTGTGTGTGTGTGTGTGTGTGTGTGTGTGTGTGTGTTTGTGTCTACTGTACATGTATACATGTGTATGTGAGAGATATAGGACTATCAAGTGAACTTATCAAAGTGATTTCTGTCTAACAAATTAGCTAAAATATCAGTCACAGAAAAACATAATAAGCAGTTAAAATACATTTGCAGTCCAGAGAACCGTGCCCCTAAACCACATAAATGCTTATTTTCTACTTTTGGGTTGTGTGGTTGGGCAGGAAGGAAATTCAGTGCATGAGTACATAATGTGTAGAAGAGCAATGCTACCTGCAATGTCACACACATGTTTGCTCTCAGACTTTTTCTCACTAAGTATGGGGTGGAACCATCACTGAGTCTCCCTATGGGGTGGAACCATCACTGAGTCTCCCCCCTCCAGCGCCTGTCCACCAATCTTGGCAGTCTCAATGCTGCTATAGTAAAACCATTAGAGCACATGACCTTTGTGCAGCCATAGCATTACCCTACATCCCCCCCCCCCCAGGATGGGTGAGTCATCATCAGCCATTCAGTCCCTCCATCCCTGTCCCATCACTTCAGTGATTAGATTATTAATCATTGTGGGGCATACTTAGGTCTTCAAGACAAATATAGTCAGGAAAAATGAGCAATGCAATGCACACATTGATTCAAAATGAAACCTGAAAGTATAATATAGTGGTTTATAAGCAAGAATGACCTTCATTTTTTATTATTTGATTTAACTACCTCAAGATTTTTACTCGCAATGAGTACGTTTCTGAAAAACACCTAACCAGATTAGTGTTGCCAGGCTGTTTCTGTGAAATTACAGGTCTTATCATTACAAAAGATAATGAAAATAAAAAGAAAAAAATATGGTTTAAGGAAAATACCCAGAGCAAAATATTTTGAGTTAGACAACATTTCAAAATCAAATGTCTGTAAAAAATAATAACTGAACCTAATTTAAAACTTCCCTCTAACACTAGCCTGGAGCTGTAGGACATAAATAAAACTGAAACAAACTGAAGCTAACATATGCTGCTATGGGCAAACCACACAGTAAAATGTATACAGAGCAACAGAACAAAGATGAATATTGTGAAAAAGGTAGATTAATTTATAGATATTAAATATATATCTGTATAAATTAGAATGACTGCAAGAAAAAAAATAAGAAAAATAATTTTGAAAGAGTGGTTCCCGGCTGTCTGGTGGTTTTGAGCCACCATAAAAGAAAATAATATGCCATTGTTACTTTTAGCTCTACAACATGCTTTAAAAATGCATGATATTGACTAGCTCATATGAAAATTTTAAGTTAATGAACAGCACTCAGATTTTGTACTAATACAAACCAGGATTCTTAAAGATGATACAAAATATACAATGCAAATGAGAAAGCACCAGAAAGAGATATTCTGAAGGGTGATTCATGTACAGTCATGTGCAGAGTACAGCAAGGAGCACTGTGGGACCTACTCAGTGATATGCTAAATGTGTGCAGAGGAATAGCAATGAAATGCATGATGCATGAAACATAGGTACTGAAAAGTGACTGGACCCAGCTTCATGGTGCAGAGGGAATCAGAGCCCTGAAGCCCTAACTGCAACCCGCATGACCTGAGATTGATTAGCAGCTTGATTGTTGAAGTAGCTGGGGAGTGTGAGATAGGAAGGAGTGGAATTTTGTCAGCTTACCCACAGTGGAAGAGGGGGAGGGGTGGACACTTGCCTGTGATTAGGCATGTCTCTGGTGATGGGGGATGCTTAGATTGCATGACAGATTGACATTAAGTATTCAGCAGTATAGTGCAGGGTTACAGCTGACTTATGACATTCCTACTCAGCGTAGTGACTCCTTCTTGATGAAACCAGTTCCTACTAACTACATCAAAAATCTCCTCAAACTAAAACCTTACTTTCCATCAGCTGACAACCTTCCTCCACTCTACCTTAAGGCAGCTGCTCATTCTATTGCTTATCCCATTTCCATACTCATTAACCATTCTATTAGGGATTCCACTGTTCCCTCACTATGGAAACAATTCTACACTATTCCCCTTCACAAGGGTGGAAACTCTACCAACCTAGCTAACTATTGACCTATAGCAATACTGTCTCCTCTTTCCAAAATCCTTGAGAAATGTGTACATAAACAAATCCTTGACTATCTTATCAACCAAAATCTACTCTCATCCACACAACATGGCTTCCGACCACACCATAGCACTACAACAGCTCTCATTTCCTTTATAAACTCTATCGCCCAGGTGAGAGACAATAACAAGCTGGTCTCCTGTCTCTTTCCTGATCTCTCCAAATCATTTGATACTGTATCTCATCCTATTCTTATTTCTAAACACTTTCAATTCAATGTTTCTTCTCCTACCATCTCCTGGTTTCATAGCTACCTCTCCAATTGACAGCAAGCTGTTAAATGGCTCTCCTCCCTCTCCCTCTTTCTCCCCATTAAGATGGGTGTCCCTCAAGGATCAATACTTGGTCCTGTGACACCTGCACACTGGCCCAGCAATCAGTGAGCCTCAATCCTCACCACTAACACCAGTGAGGGACAACCATATAGGGAAAGGATAATACATACACACACAGTAAAGTACAATTTCCCTTAAGAGCACACAAAGATCACAGTCAGTCTGGGGCTGGTTTCTCCCTTTCTCTCCAGGTCTCCAATAAAACTCCCCACTGGCACAGCTATATGGTCCAGATCTCAACCTAGAGGGCAAGTTAAAACCTCCAGCACCTTCTCTGTCCAACCAGTGTTTTGTGTCCCTGCCCAAGTAGCTGACACACACACACACACACACACACACACACACACACACACACACACACACACACACACACACACACACTTTCAGATAAGAGTTATATACAACCACACATACACTCCTGGGGAAGGCTGGCACAGGTTCTCCAGCTGTGTCCCTTTTACCCAGACTATACGGTAGTAACACTTGCCACCACCCATTAATATTTATCAGCTACTCAAAGACCCTTATGAAGGGTGTCCAATTATTAATGTGCAATATTATTATCCAAATGGTAAGTGTAACCAAACAGTCAAGACTTATTTGGAGTGACTTGGTACATTATCACTATATACATGCAATGTACTCTTAGAGCTTAAATTATCTCTACGCAAAACAGCCACAGTTGAAAGGTTTAAAAATATTTAATAATAAATAATAAAAACGCAAGACAATACTTCTTACTACATAGTGCTAGTCAAGAGTTCAGAGATCACAGAGAAATACTTAAAATAATACAATAGCAAAAGTTCTGACATCACAGAAAAACAAACTAGTCTGATATTCTTATTTCCCAGCTATATCTAAGAGAAAACACAGTTCTAAAATCCTACTTACATCTAGAGCAAAGCAGTGCTGGTGATGTTGGATGTTCTCAAGACAAAATGATCTAATGCGTTCATTCTTTCTGTCCTTAAATTGATAACACAGTACCACTGATTCATTTCAGATTACATAATCTCTTTCTAGTTCCCAGACTTTCAGAGGTTAATAGCCCTTTTGATCTTGCAGCTGGCCAGAAACCAGAGCAATAAAAGAAATTATACATGCAAATTATAGCCATTAACTTTGGCCTCAAAACAATAGGAAGAATTCCTTCATCCAGACATATTGGCTCCGAGTTTTGACATCAAAGAATTGACTTGTCAGATTTGTTACAGCAGACTGCACTGTTGTTACATTTTTTGCAGTTCTACAAAAGTGGCTTATATTAACATTTACAAATGACAGAATTATCTATAAAATTCTGTGTGGCTAGGCTGGCAGCCTTCACCTATCTTCACAGGTCCCTTACTTTTTAATATTTTCATAAATTATCTCTACACGTCCTGCCCACAATCATTGCTAATACAGTATGCAGATGACTGCACAGTTATCACCATCTCAGATACCTTCCCCAACTTACATTCTCTTACACAAAAATCTTTCAACCTCGTCAAAACATGGCTCTCAAATAACTATCACTCAATCCCCAAAGGGCTAAACTTCTACTTTTCCTCCCTAAATTGTTGTCTGAGCACAAACCTAAATTCACCATTATAAACAACACAATCATCAAGGGTAAAACTCATACCAAGCTTCTGGGTGCCATTATAGATGACTAGCTAAAGGTTGACCTACACGTATTCCATTGTGTCAAGAAAACCCATCAAAAACTGGGTCTATTGTACCAAAACAAAAAGTTCTTAACTGTTGAGGCACGCCAGACACTTGCCCATACTTACATTCATCCTAATCTTCTCTACCATTCTCAAATGTTAACTGATTTACAATCTAATCTCCTCTCTAAACTTGAATATACTTACAATAAAGCAGCAAGATTTGCATCTAACAACCCACCAAAGTCACATCACTGTCTTGTTCTTAAGTTATTGATCTGGTTAGAATTCTCTCACCATATTCAGCTTTCACAACTTACCTTTATTCATTCTGACATGCACAAATCCTCTTCTTACCCTAACATTTCCTCCTTAGTCTGTCTGTACACCCCCCTCATACTCTTACAAGATCTGACCAGTATTACTTAGAAATCTACAAACCCAAGAACTCTTTTGGTCATAAATTGCACAGTTATTTTCCAGTTCTCTTCTGGAACAAACTTCTCTTGTCACGTTGACAAATAAATCAAACACACTTCTTCAAAAAAGTTCTAAAAGATTACTTAATTACTACCTGGACATGTCATTGTAAATATCCTACATGAACCCTCATCCCTTTTCCGTACTCCTACTGTCACACTTTTCTTTACATGCATTTACTAATTCTCTTTCATTTCTTCTTATTTGCTTCTTCTTAGCCCAAATCTCATTTTATTCTCTTCCACTACACTCCTTACCAAACCTGTCTAAAACCTCTCATTTCACTTTCTCCCCGTTTCTAATTGACTAACCTTTTTTACCAATTCCCCCTAACCTCCCTATCTTCTAACCTTACATACATGCCCTCTCCCAATTCTTATAGCTCCTTCCTCCCCTAAATTACATTTTACTTACAATACTTTCCCAGCTTCCCTCAATTACTTTCTACTAATAGCAATTCTCCACAGCTCACTATCTAACAGATAGTGTTAATATTTCTTCCTGATACCAAAAAATCACTGTTTGATTATCGTGTGCAATCACACTTTATTTCTGTAAGTCTACATATAGTTTTAATGATTTCTACTTTAGTATCCTACCAGCTAGTATGATCTATATGTTATTTGTGTCATATGTTTTGCCTGTATACTGTTTTTATTAATTCTTGTATCATATCTAACTGATGCAATTAATTGTTTTTCTGTGGAGCTTTTCTCCCCTGGCCAGGCCTCCACTGAAAAAGGGCTCTGGCTCAGTAGGACTATCCTGGTTAACAAATGTCAAATAAATAAATAAATAAAATGATACATTCAGTGACACCCGTGATGTCAGCAGCTCCATCAAGTTAGGCCATTCCAAAAAACCCATAGTGTACATGACAAGGTATATGATACTTCTGGATGCTCCACTCTGCTTTCCCCATCCACTTCCCAATCCACCAGCTACTGGAGTGGCCCTGGGGAATAAGAGGGACACAAAGGGTTTGAGAAAATAGAATTGAAAACTGCAGATATCCATGTGCAAAGTACATTATGAGGGCATTAAAAGAAAGAAAAGTCTGGAAAGAGATTGTGCAGTAGCAAAATAAGAGATTAAGAGAGTGTAGTGAGGCCACAGTGATAGCTGATTTATAGAACTAGAAAAAAATCTAAATTCCTAAAGAGCCCAGACTGCCACTCCTAGATGACCTGAGCAACATTTAAGTAATCTGTGTAATGGATGGAACAGCATGCCTGTCAACAGACCTAATCCTTCAGAATTGGGTAAAAGACCTCCTCCATAACTGCAATAATGAGTTAGAATAAACTGCTTCCAGCAGATAGATGTTCATAGGTGTGTACTAGGCTAATGGCCCTGTATCCTTTACAAGTCTAGCCCATAGGATTACCCAGGCATCATGCCACCCGACCTTAGTTCCTAGTGCCTCTGTCGTGTAAAGCCACTGGAGTCATCACCAGGGTGAATTTTCTATTTCCCATCCACTCATCAAGATTTCTCTTGAAGAGGGCCAGTGAGGTGCTCTGCTTGACATGTATGGGAAGTCTATTCCATAGCATGGGCAGTCTCTGGGTTATGAACCTGTCCCTCCAGCATGTTCTGTTGATTGTGGTAATGAGGTTGATGTCTGTGGAGCGTGTGGTGTGGAGGCACTAGCATTTCATTAGATGTAGCATTTCTAATAGAGCTCGGTCAGACATGGCTTTGTAAGTCAAGCAGAGATCGCCTCCAAGTAGGTGATATGAGACAGAGAATAGTTGGAGTTTTTTTAGTCTGTGCCATATAGGACAAATGTTTAAGGCCTAGGATCCTCTTTGTGAGGTACTTTTGTGGCGTCTCCAGTTGTTGCAGGTGTTTAATCAGGTACATCCCAAATGGGGCATTGTACTCAATGACTGGCCTAATGAGGGAAGAGTAGAGGGAGACAATGACCTCTTTCTTCCTGGATGCAAAACCCTTAGTAATGAGATGTGCCACATAGAAGGACTTTCTGACCATAGTGGCAATGTGGTGGTCAAAAGAGAGGTTGCTGTCAACCTGTGTTCCCAGATCTCTTATAACACCTTCTGTGTTCAGTGGACTACCATCGATGTGGTAATTCATGGGAACTGGCTTTTTCCAAAAGGGGATGATGACACATTTTTTGGCATTGAGCTTAAGGCCATGGTTCTGACAGCAGCTGTTGGTCTCAGTGAGGCCTTTCTGTAGTATGTCAACATCACTTGGGAAGTTAATAATAGCTCCCAACTTGCAATTGTCTGCAAACATTGTCAGCCAGAGTCCCTTCGTGTTGGCCTGGACTTCAGAGAAGTAGATACCAAACAGGAGAGGACCCAGGACCGAACCCTGTGGGATTCCACTCTAGACTGGTCGGCAGTCTGATCTGGAGTCAGCTACTTTCACACTGTGGTTTCTAGCTGTGAGCCAGTTTGCAACCCACCTGGTGATATAGGTGTTGATGCCTAGCTTAGTGAGTTTTTCTATGATTCCTGACTGGAAAATGGTGTCAAAGGCCTTGGCCAGATCAAGGTAGGCTGTATGAACCACCTTACTGGTGACTGACTCAGAGAAGTTGACCAAGTTGAGCAGGCATGATCTATCCTTCACAAAACAAAACTGTGTGGGATCCAGAGTTTGGAGATTCCCTATATCCTTGTTTATTAGGTCCATGATGATGCGTTCCATAGCTTTGCATATCAGACTCATCAGGCTAATGGGGTGATAGTTCTCAGGGTCTGTAGTCACTCCTCTTTTGTGGAGAGGGATGACTGTAGCAGTACACCATTCAGTAGGGACAAAGTCTGACGTGAGGCTGTGATTGAACAGGGCACACAGGTAGGGTGCCAGTTCACTCTGTAGTTCATGTAGAACACAGCCAGGGATACTGTCAGGTCCCATAGAAGCTGTATTCTTGGACTTGGACAGTGCTGTTTTAACCTGTGCAGCAGTAATACTGGGTGCCTGGCAATCAACTGGTATTGTGACTGGTCCCTTGGGGGGGTAAAGTTGGCACTGAATCTGTCAGCCAGTATACTGGCAATATCTGTTGGCTCGGTATAGGAGGTACCATCGTGCAGTAACTCAGAACAAATCTGGGTGTTGCCATGGAGATTCTTTACATAACTATAGAAGGCCTTGTAGTTGTCTTTACTCTTCTTCTTCTTTTGGCTTTTCCTGGTTAGGGGTTGCCTCAGCAGATCACTGGTCCACTCATGATTGGCAGTGGAGTTTTACAGTGTCAAGTTCCCAGCCTGGCACCCAACCTTCCACAGAAGGCACACACATGCACACACTCACACCTAGGGCTAATTTAGATTGTCCAATCCACTTACAGCATGTCTTTGAGATGTGGGAGGAAACTGGAGCACCTGGAGGAACCCACACGACCACAGGGAGGACATGCAGACTCCGCACAGAAGGCACCCCAGTCGAGGATCGAACCAGAGAATCTCTTGCTGTGAGGTGGCAGTTGTCTTTACTATCTGCTGCAATTCTGTTTTCATAGCTAGCTTTAGAGGATTTGATGAGGGATCTCAACTTTTTGTTGAGGCAGATAAGGGAGTTTTTCCAGTTTTGGGACTTCACCTTATTCTGCATCAGTTTCCTCCTTCTGTTGTAGAGTTTGTTTATGGCAGGGGGCCACCAGATTGACTTCCTTTTTTTGGAAGAGAGCGTCTTGGTCCTATTGGGTATGGTGAGATCCATGCTTTTGTGTGCATGTTCGTACAGTGCATTGGTGTATGATTCAGCAGTCATGCAACTGATCTCCATTTGCATGGGTGCTGTGAAGTTAGCCACCTCTGTTTTTAAGAGCCCAAAGTTTGCTTTGGAGCAGTTTTTCATGGTGGTTACCTTTACGGGGGGTGGGGGGGTGGGGGTGGATTTCCAAGGTGATTAGTTTGTGGTCGAATCTAACCAGGTCAAGGATGTTGCTACTGCTGGGGGGGGTGTAAGAATGAGCTGGTCCAGGGCATTGTAATTAATGAAGTCCAGAAATGCTGGGCAAGTGTATTGGTACATGAGTAATTTTGCCAGTTAATGGAGGGGTAGTTGAAGTCGCCCAGTATGAGAGTATTAGGTTGGACCCTAATATTCTCCAGGGTGCTTAAGAATGTGGAGTGTGAGTTTTGGAACATGGTTGGAGATGTATAGCAGGCTACAGCCTGAATCACTGTCTTATCCAATGTTAGCTGCACCCAAATATCTCAGATGCATTATGTTGGGCGACCAGTATGCAGATGTGTGCATCCTTTATGAATATGGAAACACCACAGCCTTTGGAGCTTCAGTCCAAGTTCTGGGGCAGAAAGGTGTGGAATGAGTTATAGCCTGGTAGTGCAGGGGTGCTTTCTGCTGCCTTGAACCAGATCTCTGTTACGGCTCAAATGTCGATGTTCTCCATTTTAAGGAGTGCTTCGAGCGAGTGCATTTTCAGATTTAGATGTCTAGCATTGAGCAGCATGACCCTCAGTTTGCATTTGTATGTAGCTGTTACGGTGGTAATTTGGTCTTTGGAACACCACCTAAAAAAAATACTATAGTTATGGTAAGAGCCTTGGCCAGTATCCGGAAGCCCAGGGGTGACAGATGCAAGCCATCTCTGGCAAAGCATCGAGGTCTGTCAGTCATGTCATACCAGGCAGACAGATACTGGATCCCCTTAGAATGACACCAGAAATTTAGCCAATTGTTGAAATCGATCATTTTCTGCTTGTACTGTGGTATCATTCGGGGTGATGGTACAATGCTGTTCAGGGCTAGGGTCATACCCGCCTGGGCTACAAAATCCGAGAGCTCATCCATGTCTCTTTTCATGCAGTCCACGGAGGTACATCTCAGGTCATTCACAACCACATGTACAATGACAGAGTCATATTTGTACCTGTTGTTGAGGGACTTGAGTGCGTGTGTTATGTGGTGGATCCTGGCGCCTGACAGGAAGCTGACTGTTACTTTCTCCTTATTCAACCTAGTGAGTGGGACATCAGTGTGCCTCACTATTGAGTCCCCTATGACTAGTGTGTTGGGCATGCTGTTTTGCATTAGGGCCTTTGATTGAGTGGCACACTGTTTAGGAGAGTTATGTGTCTCGTGATTAGTGTTGTGTTGTGGTGGTCGAGAGCGTTTCTGCCTTGGAGGTTTCTGATGTGAAAAATTGTAGGAATAACACCATTGTGATCCAGACTACTGTTGTCTATTAAGAAGACATATAACTCCAAGATGCCACAGAAGCACTATTCCTCTAGTAAACATGTTATGCACAGTCATATCCATTGTGGCCAAAGAAACATTCCAGATGATGTCAGAAGATTTTTACTAGTGTATCACTTTCAGCAATAGCTGCAGACAACACCAGGGCTTCATATATTGCAAGCACACCAGGATTTATGTGTGCCATTACCTGAACTCACCTGGTCATCAGGGCACAACGTGGGGAAGCTGGAATCTACAATTCAATGAAGTACTGCATGGTATGTCAGGTAGGTGCCATCATATCATGTGCCTGTTACATATTTCCCTGCAGTGCCTATGATCTACACAAGCTAGTCATGTAAAGCATTGTTTAATGCATGAGTAACACATGACATGTATGCATGGATTAGTATCACTAGTGCTTGGAGTTAATGTGGACTAACATCTAAGAATGTGCACAATGATGACTGGTCATACTGGTAGAAGACATTTAGTCCCTGAATGTTCCATTATTACAACTATCCCCTAATGGTGTATTAGCACAGGGGGTTAGTTGATTGTGACTATGTTGCAGTGCCATGAGGTTGAGTTGTATCCTTGGTACAGGGGGCCAGAATGGTGAAATGGGCTGGAGGGAAAAAACCTGCTAGCCTTCATATCTTACAGAATAATGCCAAATCTGTTGAATATTGGGGAAAGCACTTCATGGCCACAACATTGCTTGTATTGCTCTTGATAGTGTTTTTATCCTGTGAGCATACAATTTTATTTGCATTATTCAAGCTGCCTTAGCAAACTGTATATGGGGTCTGAATGAGGAATATAGCATTTAAACAATAATCAGTGCTGAGGTTAGGACTAGTCAATGTTTAACCAAGCGTGCTGGGGTTAGGCTGCACTGATCTAACAAATTCTTTGGTGCGTAACCGATTTACCACCCTGTTTTTCTTACTTTTGTTTATTTTAGCTTTGTGCCACACTGCGTTTGTGGAGGGATGACTATTCAAAATGTAGTTTCTCATCATTTGCGGATGAGCAGGAATTTGAAACAGTAGTGGTGTCCAAGCTCACAGGTTAGTACTAAAGTTTATAAAAATAGATAGTTGATTTTGTGCATTTCATTTTACACTTCCTGAGAAAAAGTATATAAAAGACAACACGCAAGTGATGACTGCAGTTGTGATAGTCCATCAGTGTTAATTTGAGAAAGAGAAAATTCCCATAATCTCATTTTGCAGTTCAGCTACTGGCTACTATTAAACTATTACACCTTCCAAAGTGTCTTTTCCTTGTAAATTATAAAGTGAAAAGACAGGCATTACCATCCTCGTGTTACCTTTATAATTAGATATGTTTTAAACATAAGGTAATTAGAAGGCCCACTGAATGAAATATTGCCAGTAACTTAGAAGAGACAGTTTAGAAAAGTAACAGCAACTGTATAGCACAGAATGGCATCTTATATCATCCTATGGTGCAAAGTGAAACTGTCGTGTCATTGTCCCATTTCAAACCCTGAGCATGCCTCCATTGTTAATCCCATCTGTTTATCATCTACAAGATGACAAGTCTAGTTTGCAGCTGGTACACCATGAACTTATCCTCTCATGGCTAATTAGTCTTTGTTAAAATCATCTGTATTTACTGTTTTACATACAGTCATGACATAAATAGGGCATCATTTTAAAAATACCAACAACTCAATATTCCTTAGTTCTTATTTTCTAAATTATGCACATTTTTCAGTCAAGGTTATTGTTTCACCTTAATCTGTCTGTTTAGTAACAGAATTAAGGCTATGACCTGCAAGCACTGTTTATCTTGTTAGTCATGGTTTAAGGAGCCTAAACAAGTCGTTAAATAGGCAGTGCTCTCAGGACATCCCTGAAAAGACACATTGTGCCTTCCTACTATCTCCATAACAGATGTGTGTATCATCATCATCATCATCATCACTGCCGACTAGTCAGCAAGGCTAAATTAAGACATATCTGCAAGTTAAGGCAGAGTAAGAGGCAAACATGAGCCATGCAGCATTTGCTCTGCACTTTTTATTTTAATTATTTCTTCAGTGGTTATTATCAGGCTTGTTTAAGCAGTGAGATCTTATTTCAGAAGGATTATAAGAAATTTTATCACAAAAAGACGTAACCATCAATTGGCTGAATAACACAATTTATGTTATAATGAAAGATAATCCCTGTTCATGTGGACAGAAGTGTTGTCCTCCATTTTCGCACAACATGCCAATTGAGGTGTGCAGTCATGGTGCTGAAAGTGGCATACAAGGCATGCAAATTATGACTGCAGGCAATAACGTAAGGAATGAAAATGAGAAAAACTTGTAACTGACGGAACTTGGGTTAAAAAAATATGCTAACGTAGACAGAAATCTAACACCAGCAATCCAGCTATACAGAAATGTTGTCAGAGAATATGAACTCCCAGGAAAACAGAAATGTTCTCAGAGAATATGAACTCCCAGGAAAAAAGTACTACATAAAATGTTAAGAAAATTGATATATATATATGTCACCCCCTCTATATACAAGTCAAAAAAAACGCTTGCATGCTGTTGTTTCCCAAACCATAATTAAAAGAACAGTTAATGATTGCACTGGCATGCATGTTGGTGGTGTGTGAGTTTATGTCATCAGCATTCACATTGATAAGACATAAAGGCATATGTTTTTCTTAAAATAAAGTAAGCAGAATTAATAGTTGGAAGACAGTATTAAAAGCAATATTTGCTGTTAAGTATTATGAGGAAAAGGTATATGAACAACCTAGAAGATGTAATGTTGTGTAGAGTATTTTTTACACTGAATGCTCATTTTCCCCTAGTAGCACTGTTTCTTAACTATAACTGCAGTTAACAGCTACTCATTTCTTATCTAATGCAGTAGTTTCCAATGCCATGCAAATATTCTCATAATAATGGGCACAGAATGAATGCTCGCTTCTGCTGTAGCCTTCCACTATTTTCCCTGGTAATGGCCGCTGTCACTGCACTGCCTTGAAATAACACGACACCAGTGAATTTTTAAAACTTTTATTCTCTAACAAAATCAAAAAAATAACTACTTCTGTGTACTAAAATGCTTTTGTCAGTAGTGCTAGAAGCCCAACCTACCAGTGTCCTACCCCATAATAACAAAAAACTCATGTCTAATTAATGCTCCTAAATAAAAAACTCCAAGACTCTCTTGCTTTACACCAGATATTTTCCATTACAGTTGCAAGGCTATCATCACTGAATAACCAGGGATACATTTTCACGATTCAGAAGCTAACGTCGAAGTTAAACATTGTAGTACATTTTTATTGTGTTTGCAGGTTTTCATTGTCATTCAGTAGGTTTTTCAGTAATAGTCATAACACAGCCTTATGTTAACGCTTTCCCTAGCATTTTCAAAATGGAATCTATGAAAACCTACTTTATAAAAAATGCTACTGACATTGTGTAATTGTGTCATAAAATGTGATTTTGCACAATGATAATAAATCACTCTTTGAGAAAGATTTGCACAATGACAGTGTTTCACTTCATTATGTGTTACCCTAATAAGAATATGCCGTGCAGCTAAAATATACATTTTCAGAATTAGGTGACATTACTTACTTTAATAAATGCATAATTGCAAATTTATATAGGTGTAACATTTTTATCAGAAACTTTCAGACTGCCATCTCGGGGCCTATACTATGAAATAACAACAATAATGATGGTGTGATTGCAACCTGGGAGTATTAGTAAATGCCTGAATTTACTTTCAATGTATTTATTTATTTGCATGTAAGTATGTATTGTATGTATGTATCTATGCATGTATGCAGGTTTTTAAACTTGTTGACCAGAGTAATGCAAGTGTAAGATCTATTTAAAACACAGCCTGGGAGACAAATTAAAATGACTGAAGTGTTGTACAGTCTGTCTGTATAATATCAGAATAAAAAGAGAAGAGAATGCAAATATCACACGCAGACTTCGTTTTGTACAAAGTAATGCTTCAAACAGCGTTACTCTATGGGTAAAGAGAAAAGGACAGGTACCTTTAGCAGTATATCTTATTCAAAAGTAAATATTCAGAACAAAATAATTCAGTCAAAGATTTCAGACATTTATAAAGTATTTACAAGTAAATTTTGAAGAAAGAAATTATAGTATGGAGTAAGAAAGAGCAGAAAAGAGAAGGAAGACAGAAGTGGGGACTGGGTGATCTGTGCCTAATGAAGTCCCATAGGTCAGTCAAGAGACTGAGGGCTTTGTAAAGTAATGATGTTTGAAATGCTCCAAAAACATAAAAAGGCAACAGACTGTCCGGAACACAAATCCACGTTTATTTTAAGAATTAAAACACACCATTAGTGTGAATATACCTGCTGTCATGAAAGATGTCTCCACATTGTCACAACTGTGGCCATTAAAAATAATTCTGTATAACTTTTACACAGTAGTGCCACATCTGTCAGTGCTGGCATAGCTGAAGGTAATGGTATGACTGAGCAATGCTAGAAATGTGCTTTTGTATACCTGCTACTGTATAGCTGGTCAAGTGGATTATCATGTTAAGTTTATGGGCACTAAGATTGTTAGGATGGCTGTAGGTTCAATCCCCACCCTAAACAAAATGTTGTTGTCATGGCAAAGTATATTTATTGTCCTACTAGTTATCAGTTCACCACTACAAGGTCTGTATATGTAATATCCATAACTAGTATTTTAGTGGACATTTCACAATATGCAGTGGGAGTATCTGTCCCTTATCTATTACCTATGCTGGACATATTTATTGTGTAATCAGCATGTTTTTTTTTGTGTATATACAGTTTTACTATCATCAAAGCTCAAATAGCATCAGTGGCCACAAGCACAAATGCACTGTCTTGATACATAGCTTCGTCAGTTAATATTCTCTTATGTCAGACTGCATGAGGGTGGCTTTTGACTTTGGCCCTCCATTTCATATGTTATAATCAGACAAACAAGTTATTGATGTGCCTGTTTTTTTTTTTATTTCTCTTCCCTCACCCCCTTTGTCACTGTTCTTTCTCTTTCATACATTTGGTTTATTTATTTACTTTTTTATGTTTCTCTCCATTTCTGTTACTACTATATGCAGCAGTGCAGAAACCTGCACCTCTCCAAATGGTAAGGCTTGTCATCTCCCTCACAGGTGACAACAGTACCACCAGCACCACCACAGGCACCGGCATGTCTGGTTCATGGCTTGCAAATTAAGTTGTCTCCATACCTTCTGCCCTATCAGCACTGCTTCTATCAGGGAGCCCTTCACCACAGAGTGGTATGGTGGTACCCACAGGTAGCACTGCAAGGGGGGGGGCGACACTTTGTCACCCATCAGCAGCTGGCAGAAGTGGCAAAGATAAAAGGTTTTCAACAATTCTTCAGTCTATTGACACTTGACATAATGAGTGCTGACACATAAACAGGGAGCTGTTATCAGCACTAGTGCAAATCAGTGCATCATATTACTTTACTATAGCCCATCTAGCCTGTCAAAGTTTCACATTATTGTACATTTCAAGTATTGTCATAACACCTTCTCCATTGTGTTTTGCTTCCCGGCATTCATGGGCAGCTCCCTTTACACTCTTCTAAACTATATCTATGGTTTCTGTTGCTATAGTGAAACCTCTACACTCCACCCTTACACATCACTGACATTTTCCCTTTCATGTAACATTTTTACTGCATGTATATTGCTGCAAATTATATCAATACATTGTCAATGTAATTTTCCTGTCTATGCAACAGGAATCATAACAACTACCATGTGTGCTTGGGACTGGAAGTGTTTATTTCTGCTGCTCATTCTTTAATCCAGCTGTGATGTGATCTAACACAATGTGGCCATGGGTTTGTCTGCACCCATGATGAGGCACTGCTTATCACGCAAAAGGACCTGGCTAGATGCATATGTAATAAGCACTGAGGCTTCTCGCACAAGCACTGTATATACTGCTGGATTGACTCTGATCTCACACATGACATTTCTGATTTCCCACATGGGTCTACCACCTGATATATATATATATATATATATATATATATATATATATATATATATATATATATATATATATAGTCAAAAACTTGTCTAATATATAAAAGGTACTTTTGGGTTGTAAGGTATGTTCATTTAGTGAATGATCTCATGGTATGATCTTATAACTCTTAGCTCTGAGTGCACTGCAGTATTTGAAATGTGGGTAAATCAACTGACACTGTAATTTTGGAATCAGCTGATTACTCTTACTGCAGGTGTTCATAAAGAAGTGTTCAAGAGAACGCATATTCACAGGGGAAGTTATGTATCTGTGGGGAAAGCCCAATGCAGTAATGATAGGCTCCCCAACCTCTAACAGATTATAATGTAACAGAGGGTCTTAGTTCTGGAGTTTGTTATTTTAAAATGTTGGCAAGACAAAAAACTGCAAGAATCTGCTCACCTTAGCAGGTCTATAAACAGAAAAATTCATTTATAATAAATACTAAAATTTTACTGCACAACAGACTAGATAGAGTAATAAAAATTAAAAGTTTACTAAAATTTCAGCCTACAAAGCAAAAGTAGCTATTGCTAGTAACACCTAACGTAAAACCATTCAAATACAGGTAGCAGAAGCACAGGCTTACAGGTTATTTATAAAGAGGTTTCAGTGATACATGCATAATAATTAATTAGTCAACTTTTCACTTAATAGCTTAAAAAGCTGTGAAGCTCTGTAGGATTACCCAGTAATACCTTATAGTAACCTCTGTATATAAGGATTACCCAGTGATACCTCACAGTAACATCTATATATAAGGATTATCCAATGATACTCTACAGTAACCTAAGGATTACCCAGTGATATCTTATATTAACCTCCGTATATAAGGACTACTCAGTGATACCTTACAACAATCTCTATATATAAGGATTATCCAGTGATACCTTAGAGTAACCACTGTATATAAGGATTACCCAGTGATACCTCACAGTAACCTCTGTATATAAGGATTACCCAGTGATACCTTACAACAATCTCTATATATAAGGATTACCCAGTGATACCTTACAGCAACCTCTGTATATAAGGATTACCCAGTAATATCTTATAGTAACCTATGTATATAAGGATTACCCAGTGATACCTTACAGTAATGTCTGTATATAAGGATTACCCAGTGATACCCTGCAGTAATCCCTGTATATAAGGATTACCCAGTGATAACTTATATTAACCTTTGTATATAAGGACTACCCAGTGATACCTTACAGTGATCTCTGTATATAAGGATTACCCAGTGATACCTCCCAGTAACCTCTGTATATAAAGATTACCCAGTGATACCTCAAAGTAACCTCTGCATATAAGGATTATCTAATGATACTCTACAGTAACCTAAGAATTACCCAGTGATACCTTACAGTAATCTCTGTATATAAGGATTACCCAGTGATACCCTATAGTAACCTCTGTATATAAGGATTACCCAGTGATACCCTACAGTAACCACTGTATATAAGGATTACCCAGTGATACCTCACAGTAACCTCTGTATATAAGGATTACCCAGTGATACCTCACAGTAACCTCTGTATATAAGGATTACCCAGTGATACCTCACAGTAACCTCTGTATATAAGGATTACCTAATGATACTCTACAGTAACCTAAGGATTACCCAGTGATACATTACAGCAACCTCTGTATATAAGGATTACCCAATGATAAAGATTACTCAGTAATACCTTACAGTAACCTATGTATATAAGGATTACCCAGTGATACCTTACAGCAATCTTTGTATATAAGGAATACCCAGTGATACCCTACAGTAACCTCTGTATATAAGGATTACCCAGTGATACCCTGTATATAAGGATTACCCAGTGATACCTGATATTAACCTCTGAATATAAGGACTACCCAGTGATACCTTACAGTAATCTCTGTATATAAGGATTACCCAGTGATACCTTATATTAACCTCTGTATATAAGGATTACCCAGTGATACCTTACAGTAACCTCTGATTATAAGGGTTACCAGTGATACCTTATAGTAGTATAACATGCTTTAAGTGTGGATTATGCTTGATTTGACTTAGGCCTGTGATCAAACACCACAACTATGATTAAGTCATAACATAACCCTTACTCCAACATGAAATATTGCTATCACACAATGATGAAAGTTATGTTTTTGGCAAAAAAAAAGTAAGCATGTTATTTTTTGTTTATCTATTATTATTTGTATTATTAATAATATATATTGTTCTACACTGCAAAATATTGCTAATATAAGAAGTTAATTTAAAAATACCAAATTGAAAAAGAAATTAGAGTGCAATGCTATTGCTAAATTAATTTTAGGAATACATGTTTAAAATATGAACATATTTTAATCTGTGATTTTGGTTACGTGCAGATTGGCAGTGGATTAAAGGGAGATTGATGATGATCATTCATTATTTCATTGAGCAGGATTTGTATCCTGCTATTAGTGTTATAGGACAGTATTTTAAGTTGTATTAAGTTTAGAAGCATTTTAGATTACACCTTTTAGTGTTTTATGAATAACATTTCTGCATTTATATTTGTATTTGCTTGATGTTGAGACATCAAGGTACCCATGTCTCCCCTGAAAACAGACAACAGGATCAGTGAAACTACATGACTAGCAGTTTACAACAAATAAATAAATAACTAATAAGGTAATAATTTTCTAAAGGTGCATTCCCATATATCACTAAGGAGCCTAGCCTAATTTCCTAATTACCCCAAAGCATTATTTGATTAAGTGACATGCTCAGAGTCACACAAAAGGCAAATGGAAGTAAGGGGACTCAAACCCCAAACTTCAAGATGCAGCTCATCAACATCTGATAGACCTAGTTGCCAGTCTAATCCTTTGTGTTAACTGCCAAACAATTTAAGTCCAGAATGGTAAAGTGGTACAGCACTGTTGATCTTTTTAAATAAAATGCACAGCCATCTTCTTTGTAATGCCAAATGTAAAATAAATGTAGAAGAGTGTGAAAGGAGACAAACTTTGTTGCAAACTATATTATTAAGCTGTAGGGTTGAGGTACGAGCCAATGGCTTTCAAATATGTTAATGATCATTTGTTTACATATCTGGGTTTAAAGTCCATCTGGAGTCAGGTGAAGTTTTGAAAAGCTTGTTTGTTTTGGTAATTTATTACTGTGCTTCCTTCCTTATATAACAAGACAACAATATGCTGTGTAAATGACAGCCGTAATCAGCTATCTTACTGTGTCTTTGTTACAGAGAGATGAGTACCCTCAGGGAAGCACAATGTTCCTTAATTACAGCCTCATTGATCCTCTTTAGTGTAGCTGGTTGGTGAGAACCTGTCATGTTGTTGTATGGGATTTTGACAGTTAATACAGGTGCTTATATGCAGTTTCTGGGATAGTGATTTTGTATTTTAACAACGGTGACAGCTACAGAAGTAGTTAGCACATTAAGGATGCTTAAATGTTTGCAAAACTGGTGAGTAAAGGGGTGATACTTATTCTTACTACCTTAAACACTTTAGAAATCACCTCTTAATATTATCTCAGTGCAGTGACGTACACCCTAACCCTGGCCCTTCCCACTTTTCAAATGTCACTAATACTCCCACCTCCTCCTCTCATAACTCTTCTCCCAACACTTGAGACCTTTTTAGCACCACAATCAACATACGCAGTATCTGTAATAAGATTACAGAATTTCATGCCTGGCTCTCTCAACATAGACCCCACATCACAGCTGTTACAGAAACCTGGCTTAAGCCACCTAAATTTGATATAGAAATACTCCTTCCTGGCTATAACATACTCTGCCAAGGTAGATTACATAAGAAAGGGGGTGGATTGGCTCTAGTCCAACTATTCCCAACCTGGGGTACACGTACCCCCAGGGGTACATGCTTGGTCTGCTAGGGTTACGTGGGAAAAAATTGGCAATGGTGGAAAGTTCATTAATATGAATAAAATAATAAAAAATAGAATAATAATAAAAAATCCTGCCTTAGGCACTTTCACTATCAAAGGACTTACTTTCCACGCACGGGACGTCTGTCATATAAATGTGAAAGCGCCAACGTATTCTCGTTATCTATATTCTATCTACTATTAGATAGGGAAGAAGGTTGTGTGTCTGTGCTGTGGTTCTCTAGTGTGCCCGGGAACTGTGGTCATGAAAACAGCAAAGGAAAGGTAAGAATGTCTTAGCGCCTTTGCTTCTAGCTGTCCGCTTAAAGTAGTATGTTTAATTTAATTTATGTTTGACAAGCAGAGCGTTTTTTGAATGATAGTCTGTTTTTTTTTTTTTTTTATTTCTTAGCCTAGCTTGACTAGTGTTCAAAGCCTGAGACTGTAGTGTCGGCACGGGGAAGGATGAACTTGATTTAAATTCGTTTGCTAAGAGCTAAACAAGAGTACAGTAGTGGTGTTCCCAGCTTAAATTGAATAAAAGTCAGCATAAACTAAGATAAGAATTTAAATGATAGTGTCTTAATTAGAATTGCTTTATTTTATGCATTTATTTAGCTAGTATCCCAGAAGCACACATGCTTAGATTCTTGAAGGAGGTAGGAAGTCTTTGAAACTTTTGTCAAAACAGGTCGTGGTGTTGTTTGTCACATCTGAGGACAGAAGGTTCCAAAGAGCAAGTCCTGTACTGGAGAATGCTTTCTCATCTATAGCCTGTTTAAATCTTGGTCTAGCTAAAATAAACGTGTACTTTGTTCTCGCAGTGGTAATTTAAATTCAAGAAGGGGCATTGACCTACCATAAGTAAGAATTTGGAAAATCAGTATGCATAACAGCAAAGCACGTTGGTTACATATAGGCAGCCAGGGGGTCTCGCTTTATTACAATGATGTCTAATATTATCTCAAGCAGAACAAACCATCTTCATTCTGCCATTAGAACATTTTGTGTATTGTGGGGTTTCTGGTTCTGATGTTCAGTTTTTGTTCTACCTACAACTGCTTCCTGTTAGGATTGTTCCCAGGTTGCCAATACAATATTCGTAATAACTGAATATTCATAAGATGACGGGACTTATGCGAATGTTAGCTTGTAGGTCAGATATAGAAGATCCCCCAAAGAGGCATGAATGTTAGCCTGAGTGTGCTGAATGCAGAATATGTAATATTAACTGCTGGGAAGAATTGCATGACTGTTTCTTCTAAGTTTTTGTTCAACATTATATGTGCAGATATTTAATGTGATCTTCTCTAACTCCCCATTACTCAA